>NC_057386.1:98010249-98310249 GCF_019320065.1 Cervus canadensis
TATAGTCTTGTGTCAGTTTCTGCTGTATATCAAAGTAAATCAGCCACATGCATACATATATCCCCTCTTTTTTGGATTTCCTTCCCACTTAGGCCACCACAGACCACTGAATAGAGTTCCATGTTCTATACAGTAGGTTCTCATTAGCTATTTATTTTATACATAGTATATATGCTGTATTGGAGGAGGGCAGAGCAATCTCCTCCAGTATTCTTGCCTAGAGAATTCCATGGACAGCGGAGCCTGGTGGGCTACAGTCCATAGGATTGCAAAGAGTTGAACACGGCTGAAGCAACTGAACCCACACGTATCTGCTGTATATATGCCAATCCCAATCTCCCAGTTCTTCTCTCTCATGCTTCTCCCTCTTTTCCCACTTGGTGTCCAAACATTTATTCTCTACATCTGTGTCTCTACTTGGTTTGCAAAAACTAACTTTATTGTGGCTTAATTAATACATAAAGAAATTCACATATTTAAGGTGTATATTTCCATCGGTTTGGACATATGCAAACAGCCACGATACCATCACCATAATCAAGGTAACAAACATGTCCAGCTCCTCCCAAAGTCTCCTTGTATCCCTTTGTGTATGTGTGTGTGTATGGTAATAACACTGGACATCAGATCTAGTCACTTAAACAAATTTTGAAGTACACAAATCTATGGTGTTAACTACAGGCCCCATATTGTACAGCAGATGGAGTTGTCCAGTGTGCGAAAAGTTTAAGTGATGCAGTTAAAATGTAAATTCTAATCTACATTCATTTTGTTATGATTGAGGTTGATCATCAAAACTGTAAATGTTTTGCAGTTTTTTAACCTCTAAATTCATGTCTTTACACAGATTTCGGTTGTTGATAATCTTCCCATTGATTTGTGTGGGCAGTACCTTTTTTAAGAAAATAAGCTGTTGGCATGATTTTCCTTTTCTTTGTATAGTTTGATAGGTATATGTATTGTGAAATGGTAACATCAAATTCTCTCTCTAGATGGTTCTGAACCTCACTTACCAGGGACTTCTTTCTGCTTTGTTGTCTCTCACACTGATCATTTTTAAAATATTATTTACTGATTCATAATAGTATCTTTTAGAGCTATGCTAAATTCATGTTAAATCAGTAAATTTTAGACGTATTGTGGATCTAATAGTGTATATAATACCAAATGATCAAACAGAAATAGAGAAATAGGCTTACGTAGTTAAATATCTTAAATGTATAAATAACAGAAAGAAAATATTCTTTACAGTTGTACCAACTAATGACTATTCTATCATTGAAAATATGCTTTCATAGAAATCAAAAATCAAGCAAGGCAGAAGAAAATGTCTTCAAAATCTAGGGTCCACCAAGAGACAAGTGTTTTTACCATTTTAAGATTTAGTGAAGGACTGATCCTTTGACCTTGTCTGTATCCTGTCTAACAAACTATTTCTTCTCCATCCATGCTGTTTTAGTTAATCTTGACCAGTTGCAAAGTATTGATTTTCTGGGTAAAGAAATGAGCTGTTTTGCTCTGTAAACACTTTCTGTGAGTCCTTGGACACATGAGGAGATGAATGAACAAATGAAAGATCTTTCTTAACACTGCTAGTTTACCAAGAGCAAACAGAAGATGAAAGCGTCTTTGTTTTGATTTCCACCTTTTCTTCACAGGAAATGCCCAGCCGTGACTGTTCATTGTTTATAAAAGTCTCAAGGAGTTAGTCTTTTTCAGAGCTGATGATGGCTTTTTGAAAGGGAAATGTGAGGAAAGAAAAAAAAAAAAAGGAATGTAGCTAAGAGGCAGAAATACTGTGTTTGGAATATATTGTTGGATTTAAATGTATAAATCTCCAATACCATTCTATTCTTCCTTGGCACAAATTTGGGCAATATTGACCTCATCAATTTTTGCCATCATTACTGCCTGCTCTGTTTGTTTTTCACTAGGTTTTCCTCCAATGCTAAGAAATATATTAAACTGACATTATATATATTTTAATTTCTTCACCTTCAATCCTTTGATACAACCCCCAGCTGTAATTCTGCTTTTTTTTTTTTTTTAATCAATATTCTGTATCATCATAGGAACACTAGGCATTGAGTTGTTTTTGGTTCAACAAGTATTTATCAAGGATAAACTTTAAATGCAAAAGTGATGGCACTCTTGCATGCCACGTTAAGGCATTTGGACTGTATTCTGTAGATTAATGGAGACTTGTAGGTAGTTAAGCAGTGGAGTAAAATAATGAATCTCTAAGTATTCTGATAAGAGTGTAGATAATGTTTTTTGAGAGGACTGTTAGGAAGTGACCGTAAGTGACACCATTAGGTCTTTTAAAAGGAAAGAGTCAGGAAACATTTACAATACAAATGTTGCAGGGTTCAGTGGTTGGTTGTCTGGGTCCGCAAGGGAGGAAACTTTTGTTTGCCTGTCTTGAAAGAGGAGGTGGGCATTGCAGCAAGGCAGGATGTAGAGAGAGGAAGAGGAGGAGCAGGTTTTGAGGAGATAAGGTGGTTCAACTTTGAGCACAGTGACTTTGACATGCTTCCAGGGCTTGAGTCCGGGTGGAAATGTGCAGCAGTAATGTGGTTACAGGGAGAAATACGGGTTAGAAAATCGGTCTGGGGGTCATGAGCACGTAGGTGAAATGTCAAGTTTTAGAGTCATGATGAAAATGCGTTCTCATGCATCTTGTCCACTTTTTCTCTGTGTTCGATTTTGTGTCTTACTTAGGAAGACTTTAAACCAGTGTCATTTCCCCCTCATGTAGATAAATATGAAGTCTGTAATGATATCCAGAGATCTTTGTTTTTCAATTTTATGCCTTCCTCCATTTCCAAATGGACAAGTACCAAGCACATTTATTTATTTGATAAATAGCTTTTGTTACGCCTTTAATTTCTAAGTTTTAAGGAAATAAACTGCAGTAATGCCAAGATTTCAAAAGGCATTAAGCAAAGTCAACATAAACACTCCAGGCCAACATTAGAAGGGTAACGTTATAAAACAAACATGGTTTTATTTTGTTAATTGACAACTCTAGCATTCTCTTACTTTGTGTGTTTTATACCCAAGGAAATCTTTATAAAATTTTACATTTTCTGGGATCTTAAAGTGCAATAGAATAAATACTGAGATAATGCTAAAGAATTAGGACTACTAGTGCATTTTAATATGAATTTTGAAATGTAGAATAAGAGTAGGGTATACTACTCACAAGCAAAATTTGTGATAAGTATAGAATCCCCTTTTAATGTTAAAAGCATGGCTATTCACTGAATAAATTTGTGAATATATATATATATACACAACAAATTGAGAATTCAAAAAAGAAAAGTTGTATTATTGTTATACTTTCTTATATAACTTATTAAAAGTACTTAAATATTTTCTATTAATAGTAATAGACACTGAAATCACAAGTTATGTAATATTTTTGTTTTTACAAATATTATATGATATAACTCATATGTGGAATCTGAAAAATAACAAGTGAACTCATTTACAAAATAAAAATAGACCCATAGACGCAGGAACCAAACTTAAGGTTACCGAGGGGGAAGCGGGGGTTAAATTGAGACCAGGGAGTTAACAGAAGCACACTACTGTATACGAAATAAACAAAAAGGATTTATTGTATAGAACAGGGACCCTTATTCAATATCTGCTAATAAACAAAAATGGAATGTTTTTATTGCTCTAGATGGGGAAACAGAAGTCATTAGGAAACATCTGGTCTCTGAAGAAGCAGAAATCCCACAGAAAATCTCAGTTGACCTATTTCATAACTATTTCTTTAAAAAAAATTTGAAACTACCATAATCCTTGGGAAATGGCCCAGTAAAAGTGTAGCTTTCGATTTTCAAGAATGCCTGAGAACATTTATTGTTTGCTGATGACCAAATTAAAGTGGCAGTCAACCTTTAAAAGATGGCAGGATGGTGCAGCTTTCTATTCCAAGATGATGTAAGGGCCAAGACTGTAAGAGTCTCAGAAACATTTGCAGAAAGAACTTGTCCTTGGATGTCTTTGGAACTTTCAGTCTTTTATACTCCCCTCACTCCATTAAGAATCAGCATTTGAATTTGTATCTTTTTTCTGATCTTTGCTGCCCTCTAGTGATTCATATTACACTTCTTTTCCTGCTTAAATTTAGTTAATCCATATCTAATTAATATTCTAATTATTGTGCTGAACTAAATATTTATGAGTAGACAGTTTTCCAGTGTTTAGGTAAAACATCAACCTTGTCTTAAGGTTAGTTCCAGTGTTCTCCATGTGTAAGTTGACTCACCATAACCGACAAGATAATTCAAAAGAGAAGTTATATTCCAAGTTATTAAAATTGTAGCAGTGAAAGTGTAATTTGGCATGCTATTTTGGATATAGGAGCACTCTAAAAGTACTTAATGGAATCATACAAAATTTTCACATCTTATGACGAGTAATGCCATATCACATACAATTAGTATCTAAGAAAGTAATGGGAAAATATAAATTAAAATAAATGTAAGCATTTTTACAAAGATACTAGTAACTAATATAATTAACAACACAAAATTAGAAATTAAGAGCATATCGTATGTCCAAAATTGAGAAATTCTTATAGAAGTGTGTGTGTGTGTGTGTGTGTGTGTGTGTGTGTGTGTGTATACATATATATGTATGTGTGTATGTATATATGGAGAAGGGCACGGCAGCCCACTCCAGTACTCTTGCCTGGAGAATCCCATGGACAGAGAAGCCTTGTGGGCTACAGTCCATGGGGTCTCAAAGAGTAGGACATGACTGAAACGACTTAGCATGCATGTATGTATGTATGCAAATATACATGTATATAGGCATATGTATATGTATTCTTTATCAACTGAGCTATCAGAGAAACCCATATAGATATACAGATACATGTAATAAAGTTGGGTCATCATGTTGCCTTTTAAAATTGAAAGTATACAGATTGTATAATTGTATGATACTCTCAACCTTATTGAACGAGGAATTCAAAGTATAAAATACAGTAGTTACTACATAAAAGTGCAGAACAATAAATTAAGAAAGAATTTTACCACTTATAAATGAAAAGCAAATTTATGTCTGTGTGTGTCAACTGATTTGTTTCACTGCATGAATGAATAATATGCATGAAAAATAAAGGATGTGGCATGTCCATGCATGATAGGGTTTAGCGAAATACTGTCACATATTTCCATTTCATTCTGCTTGGACCACAGCTGAGGTGTACAGATTTAGACCACTGGGCTGAATAGCCACCTGGCTAGTATGAAAAATTCATGGCATCAGGCAAAATTTCAATATTACTACATTTCTAAAGGTGAAAAATAAAGAGCCCACCTTCGTCCACATGAATACTCCCAGTTGGTAACATCTATACCACGATGCCTATAATGAAATGAAAAAGGATGGGGGAAAGTTCATTGTTAGTGATTTCTAAAACCTTTAATTTGCTCTACTCTAAACATTTTTATACTTAAATTCAGAAGTCATTATTGAGTTCATAACACCTACTGCTGCTGCTGCTGCTAAGTCACTTCACTTGTGTCCGACTCTGTGAGACCCCATAGACAAAAGCCCACCAAACTCCCCCGTCCCTGGGATTCTCCATGCAAGAACACTGGAGTGGGTTGCCATTTCCTTCTCCAATGCATGAAAGTGAAAAGTGAAAGGGAAGTCGCTCAGCCGTGTCCAACTCTTAGCGACTCCATGGACTGCAGCCTACCAGGCTCCTCTGTCCATGGGATTTTCCAGGCAAGAGTACTGGAGTGGGTTGCCATTGCCTTCTCCACGTAACACCTACTAACTCTTCATAAGATACTAAAGCCACAGGGATGAATCAGTTCAGTTCAGTTGCTCAGTTGTGTCCGACTCTTCGCGACCCCATGGACCACAGCATGACAGGCCTCCCTGTCCATCACCAACTCCCGGAGTTTACTCAGACTCATCTCCATTAAGTCGGTGATGCCATCCGACCATCTCATCCTCTGTTGTCTCCTCTCCTCCTGCCTTCAATCTTTCCTAGCATCAGGATCTTTTCAAATGAGCCAGCTCGTCACACCAGGTGGCCAAAGTATTGGAGTTTCAGCTTCAACATCAGTCCTTTCAATGAACACTCAGGACTGATGTCCTTTAGGATGAACTGGTTGGATCTCCTTGGAGTCCCCTGGACTCCAAGAAGACAACAGTCTTCTCCACCACCACAGTTCAAAAGCATCAATTCTTTGGCACTAGCTTTCTTTATAGTCTAACTCTCACATCCATACATGACTACTGGCAAAACCATAGCCTTGATGGAATGGACCTTTGTTGTCAAAGTAATGTCAAGGATGAATAGAACCATCCTGTTTTATTTTTGATCCTCACACATTCACTCTTCTAGTTTTCCCACTGGAGATGCTTGTCTACATACCACTCATTCACTGCCTCTTTCTCTTTCCTCCTGGGGTGGGCATTTTCTCTAGTCGTGTCCTTACCTTCCTATTTCCATATCTGTGTGTGTGCTTGCTGCATTGCTTCAGTCAAGTCCGACTCTGTGTGACCCTATGGACTGTCACCGACTGGCTCCTCTGTCCATGGGATTCTCCAGGCAAGAACACTGGAGTGGGTTAGCCTTGCCCCTCCTCCAGGGGATCTTCCCAACCCAGGGATGGAACTTGCATCTCTTATGTCTCCTGCATTGGCAGGTGAGCTTTGTACCACTAGCACCACCTGGGAAGCCCATTTCCATATCTACCTTGGTACAAACCTCAATGATCTCCACGAAGACATCTCTACACTAAGCCTCCCCAGTCCTGACAGCTTTCTTAGTTCCCATTAGGCAGTCATAGTACATGAGCACTTGGTCCTTTCACTGTCAACACCTCTTAATATGATAAAGAAAATGTGGTATATATACATGAAATAGAATACTATGCAGCCATAAAAGAATGAAATAATGCCATTTGCAGCAACGTGGACAAACCTAGAGAAAGTGAGTTTTAGAAGTAAATTTTCTTGATCAAGCTCACAAAGTAATTGGGAATGGAATGTGGGTTAAAAATAATATTGTCTGACTACCAATGAGTCCAGTATATTTGCTACCACACCAAACACCTCAATCCTCTCTTATACAATTTTATCCAAAATTATCTTCTGCCACAAAGGCATGAAACCATAGGGTCATTTAAACTTTCTCCTTATTTGCTCCAAAGTCTAGTCATTTTGTTCTACCCCATTGACCTTCTGATTCTTCTTTGCAATAGCATCTGTATCTGCCCCTTTCTTTTATGATGCTAATGATGATGATCTGCTTAGCAATTTTTATTGGTGCTAACATAGTTTTTAGTTATGATAAAAGGAAGAAGTTATGAAAGAGAAAATTCACTATTTTTTTAAAAGCACATTCCATAACTTCTTGTTTAGTTGTTCACAAGAAGATTATATCTTTTAAAGATCTAAACATAATGAACACTACTTACTGTCGCTGTCTTTGTTTGGGCTTCCATAACAATAGCGATAAAACAACATTCATTCATTCATTCATTCATTCAAGGAGTTCTACAAAGTTTATAATAAAAAATAGTGGATCATATCTACATTTCTTTCTCACACTTGAGTTCAGTCCCAAGAAGTAGTTTTGAATATTTTATCTGTTACTTCTGAGATTTACCTCCATGTCTCTAAAAAGGTGTATATTAAAACTATTATTTGCGATTCTCCATCTTTTAAAGTTAACAACTTTTTATATGTTCCTTTGAAAGATAAAACTTTATTTCTTTAAAATGTTAACTTTCTTTACTTTTCATCTCTTTCTAATCACGTCAATGTAATTATATGACATTTTGGTAAAATAAACATTCAATATTTTCATTATTGCATTTATATGAATAGTATTCACACCTGAGTCACATAAGGGCATTGTGTTTACTTCTTTCTTGGGCAACTTTTTTTTGTCTTGGGAATTAGTAATGGTTTTATTTTGGCTTAAGTTTTCTTTACACCTATTGCCATGTTTCATCTACAGACACTTGGAGAGAAGGTTAACTCCTCCTTCAACTGATTAAAAAGATTATCTGTCCATTTTGCTTCATTCTGGGGGGCTTCATCCCTGGACCTCTTTTGCATAACCCTGATCTAGATTCTCTAGAACTGCTGTCATTGTGGGAGTTTTGTGCACTTCTGTCCTTTATTAGACTTTCCCTCAGAATTCCAAGTTTTCTGCTTCTTGATTATTCTTTCATTTTAATGAAGTTCATCTTTCTGTAGTTTCTTGAGAATTGTGTGGGAGATGATTTTTTAAAGAACTTGTCGATATAAAACAGCTTTTGTCCTACCTTTCTTCTCTGGCTGAAAGTTTGTCTGGTTTCAAAATCTAGACAGAAAGTTATTTTATATAGAATATCAGAGGCATGAGTCCTTTTTCTTTCAGCTTCAAAGTTGCTGTTCAGAAGTCTGATATCATTATGATTGCCTGTTTCCTCTGAATCTCACTTTCCTGAAGTTTTACTGTATTGTGCTTCGCCATGAAAAGCTTTCTCCATTTTGGTAGATACTGATTTCTCCTTTTAATCTATCAATCCAGACACTTAAGCCCTAGGTGTTTTCTTAATTCTTCTTGTATAATTGTCTTTATTTCAACTTCTTTGTGCTTTACTGGGACTCTATTATTTGCCTGTCTGAACTTTAGAGTTCTACTTATAAATTATACTTAAAAGTTATACTTATTCTTATCTTTTTCCCATTTTGCTTTTTGGTTATACCTTTTGGAAGATTCCCTCATCTTATATTTCTATCTTTTTATTTTATTTTGTCTCTGCTACTGTATTTTTAATTTCTAAGAGTTCTATTATTTGAATGCCTTAGGAGAGGATAAGATTGTTGGATGGCATCACTGATTCAATGGACATGAACTTTGGGTGAATTCTGAGTCAGTGAGGGACAGGGAAGCCTGGTGTGCTGCACTCTGCAAAGTCGGTTTCTTTGCTTTGCAAAGAGTTGGACACAACCAAGGGACTGAACAACAACAATTCCCTTTTTAATATAACATTTTCAGTGTTCTCATTTTATGGATATCTTGCATACTTTTATCACTTTAAGGCTGTTTCTTATAGGGTGTCTCTCATCCCTTGCACTGCTCTGGTTCTTCTGTATTGCTTTTCTCTTTGTCCTAGGAATTTCTAGTTAGTGGCACCAATTTCCTGATCCTTGTGATTCAGTTCAGTTCAGTTCAGTTCAGTCGCTCAGTCGTGTCTGACTCTTTGCAACCCCATGAATTGCAGCATGCCAGGCCTCCCTGTCCATCACCAACTCCTGGAGTTTACTCAAACTCATGCCCATCGAGTCGGTGATGCCATCCAGCCATCTCATCCTCTGTCGTCCCCCTCTCCTCCTGCCCCCAATCCCTCCCAGCATCAGGGTCTTTTCCAATGAGTCAGCTCTTCCCATGAGGTGGCCAAAGTATCAGAGTTTCAGCTTCAGCATCAGTCCTTCCAATGAACACCCAGGACTGATCTCCATTAGGATGGACTGGTTGGATCTCCTTGGCAGTCCAAGGGACTCTCAAGAGTCTTCTCCAACACCACAGTTCAAAAGCACCAATTTTTCGGCGCTCAGCTTTCTTCACAGTCCAACTCTCACATCCATACATGACCACTGGAAAAACCACAGCCTTGACCAGATGGACCTTTGTTGGCAAAGTAATGTCTCTGCTTTTTAATATGCTGTCTAGGTTGGTCATAAGTTTTCTTCCAAGGAGTAAGCGTCTTTTAATTTCATGGCTGCAGTCACCATCTGCAGTGATTTTGGAGCCCCCAAAAATAAAGACAGCCACTGTTTCCACTGTCTTCCCATTTATTTCCTGTGAAGTGATGGGACCAGATGCCTTGTGACTAGAGTCCTAGAAATAGATTAGAAGCTTTGCATGCAATTTCATGTCTTACTGACTGGTGGAATTTCCTGTAATATCTTTAGGAATCTTATTGCTTTTATTGTCACTACTTCTGCTGAATTTTTTTTTTTCTTTCTTGAACCATGAAATTCCAAAGAGATGAACCCCTTAGTGAGGGAGGGCCATTGGCTAAAGTTGCGGAAAAAGTATTTTATGGGTTCTCACTGCTCACTCTGTAGGCTTTCCAGGAATTCCGATTTCCGTATGGTCTCCCACCCTTGACTGTATCTGGTATCTCTGGTTCCAAGTCTCTCTAGAGAATAAATTTCAGTTTTCTGTTGGGTCAGGACAATGTTAGGACCCAGCTTTTCTCATTTAATTTTAGAGGAAATGTAAAGGTTTAAATGGTTCTTATGAAAATTTTCAACTCAACTTGGTACCATTTGTCTGTTCTCTAATTCAGCCTTCAGAAAAGCATGGTGCCTCTACCTCACAGGTTTTCCCTGGACTCCAGAGTGTGAAGTCATGAGCATCTTGACTCCACACCCTTGTATCTTGCAGACATTATCTTTTTTCCTCTTCTAGTCTTCGTTTTCTGCTTCATATCTTTCTTTTTTTTTTCTTTTGCATCTCAATTCTGTTGTCCCCATTTTTAATTTTTCTTTTGTAGAGTTATACATTTAAAGATCCCTACACTGAATTTTTGTGGAATTGTATGAAGAAATGAGAGTTAATTCTGTATGATTCACCTAAATTCAGCTCCTTTCTTTTTATCCCAGTGCCATAATCTTAGATCACACAGTAATCACTTCTTGCTGGAATAATAAAATTGAGTCCTGACTAACTGGTTTTCTTCCTTAAAGTTCTTTTTTTCGACTAGCATGTCTGAATAACTGTAACCAAAGACAGTTCTGAGATAGCACTCTGATTGTATCACTTGTCTGCTCAGAAAACTAGATTTTTCAAATGTCAAAAAAAGTGATTTTCCAACTGATAGTTTACAGTGACCTCCGAAGAAGTTTTAGCTTCAGGACCAGGGACCAATCTTGATCACTCAAGAGCTTCTGTGTAGCAGAGTTTTATTAAAGGTATAAAAAGGGACAGAGAACGATTCTGACATAGACATGAGAAGGGGGACAGAGAGTGTCCCCCTCACTAGTCTAAGCAAGGGAGTTATATACTTTTTAAATTGGTTATTACAATAAATCAAAAGAATGTCTCAAGGTTGTAAAGATCTTACTAGACCCACTCCTACAATTTACATTTTAAGATAACAGGATTAGTCAAAAGGTTTTTAAGAAGGAGAAACAGTCCTTAAGCAGGATACATTGTTGTTATATAATCCTTCAGTTCAGTTCAGTCACTTAATCATGTCCAACTCTTTGTGATCTCATGGACTGCAGTAGGCCAGGCCTCTGTGTCCATCACCAACTCCCAGAGTTTACTCAAACTCATCTCCATTGAGTCAGTGATGCCATCCAATCATCTCATCCTCTGTCATCCCCTTCTCCTCCTGCCCCCAGTCCCTCCTAGTATCAGGGTCTTTTCCAATGAGTCAGCTCTTTGCATCAGTTGGCCAAAGTATTGGAGTTTCAGCTTCAGCATCAGTCCTTCCAATGAACACCCAGGACTGATCTCCTTTAGGATGGACTGGTTGGATCTCCTTGGAGTCCAAGGGACTCTCAAGAGTCTTCTCCAACACCACAGTTCAAAAGCATCAATTCTTCGGTGCTCAGCTTTTCTTTCTATATAATCCTTAGTACAGAGTTTAAACTGAGTTGCTTGTTGTGTAACCATCAGTTCCCGGCTTAAAGAAAAAAACGTTTCATGTGACTAAGACTAAGGAATGTAGAAAAAAAAAAGAGAGACAGTTGTCATTTCCTCTTCCTTGAGAATTCCAGATGCCTATCTCCTCCTCGAGAAGCCCAAACCCATCTCTCTTCCTTGGGGACCTTGGACATCTTATCAAATTGCCTAGGAGCTGACTCTCTCACAACACATACATGAAAGTGCAATTGTTAAAGGCTCAGCTGTGTCCAACTCTTTGTGATCCCATAGACTGCATCGTGCCAGGCTTCTCTGTCCATGGGATTTCCCAGGTAAGACTTCTAGAGTGGATTGCCATTTCCTTCTCCAGGGGATCTTCTAGGTCTCTTGCACTGCAGGCAGATTCTTTACAATCTGAATCATCAGGGAGGCTTATCTTCTACCATGCTTCTATATAAACATTTTCCACATGTAAATAACTTTACTTTTTGTCTTTGAAAAATGTACATCTCTTGCCCCACTGTTTCAAGAAAAACCTATCTTTCCTCTTCCTTTAATGTCACTTATGCTTCTCATTTCCTCCAAGAAGTCTTCTCTGATTCTACCAGCAGAAAAAAATCTTTATGCCAGTTTTATGCTCTATTCCTTTTAGTACAGCATATGTTAACAGTTTTCATAATTTTATCTTTCTCTATTAGACTCTAAATTGCCTCAACAACAAAGATCAGAACATATTTATTATGTATATCCCTTTAAGTAAATATTGAGCACCTACTGTGTGACACATCCTATACTGAATGTCCTTCAGTCTTTCTTTTAGCAAAGACAGACAAAGGTATGTAGGCAGTAGTTTCAGAAAGAGGGGAGGCTGAGAATGGGATCCCCATGGCCAGCTGGATTTCAGAAGTTAGACTTGAGTTTCTAGAGGGTGAATGAAGATGTCTCATTAGAAGTCTTACAGAAAGGGAAAATGAGATAAGGATCCAATTCTATGTGTGGTATCCGCAAGAAGGTTATGAATAAGGACATGTTCTTCTTGTTAATCAAGTAATGAGGGGTCAGAGCTGCACCACAGCCAGAATGGCTTGAGAGAGTTAGTGATGTTGAATATCTTTTCATGTGCCTATTTGTTATCTATTTGGAGAATGGTCTATTTAGACCTAGTCATTTTTTATTGTTTTTATCATTATTATTTTTTAATATTGAGCTGTATGAGCCCTTTTATACTTTGGTTGCATTCTTTGCAAATATTTTCTCCTATTCTGCAAAATGTATTTTTGTTTTGTTTATGGTTTCCTTTGCTGTGCAAAATATTTTAAGTTTAATTAGGTCCCATTTGTTTATTTTTGTTTTTATTTCCATTATGAGATGGATCCAAAAATATTTTGCTGTGATTTATACCAAAGAGTGCTCTGCTCATGTCTTCCTTTAGGAATTTTATAGTGTCTCGTCTTACATTTAGGTCTTTAATCCATTTTGAATTTATTTTTGTGTATGGCATTAGATAATATTCTAATTTCAATGAGATATCACTTCACACACTGTTCAGAATAACCATCATCAAAAAGTCTACAAATAATAAATGCTAGAGAGAGTCTGGAGCAAAGGGAACCCTCCTACTCTATTGGAGGGAATGTAAATTGTTGCAATCACTATGGAGAACAGTATGAAGAGTACTTGAAAAACTAAAAATAGAGCTACCATACAATCTTGCAATCATATTCCTGGGCATATATCTGAAGAAAACCACAAATCTGTAAAGATACACAAATCCTAATGTTCATAGGGTCTCTCTGGTGGCTCAGACATAAAGAATCAGCATGCAGTGCAAGAGACCCAGATTCCAATTCTGGGTCAGGAAGTTCCCCTGGATAAGGAAATGGCTACCCACTCCAGTATTCTTGACTGGAAAATCCCATGGACAAAGACAGACAGGCTACAGTCCATGGGGTCTCAAAGAGTCAGACATGACTGAGCAACTAAGCATGCATGCATACACATCTTAATGTTCATAGAAGCACTATTTAAAATAGCCAGAGAATGGAAGCAACTGAAGTGTCCATTGACAGAGGAATAAAGAAGATGTCATACACATATAGAATGAAATATTATTCATTAACTATGTGAAAGAATGAAATACTGCCACTTGCAGCAACATGGGTGGGCCTGGAGAATATCATATGAAGTGAAGTAAGTCAGACAGAGAAGGACAAATATCACATGATATCATTTATAAGTGGAATCTTTTACAAATGATACAAATGAACTTATTCACAAACAGAAACAGACTCACAGGCATAGAAAACAAATTTATGGTTACCAAAGGGAAAAAGAGAGGAGGGATAAATTAGGAGTTTAGGATTAACATATATACACTGCTATATATAAAACAGATAAGCTACAAAATCCTACTGTAGAGTGTAGGAACTATACTCAGTATTTTGCAAACTATAAAGGAAAAGAATCTGAAAAAGAATAGATATATCTAAATCCCTTTGCTGTTCACCTGAAAAAAACACAACATTGTAAATCAATTATACTTCAGTACAAAAAGAATGACTTGATATAGAATTGAGTTTCTGAATGGAATTTTATATTCTTTGTCTCAGGTGGGGTGGGTCCCCACGTGCTCTAGCATTTGCAGCATGGAGCTGCTGTGAATTAATGAAACACTTGGAGCTGTGAAAGACGAGAGTCCTCTAAATTTCACAGAAAATTTTTGACTCCAGGATGTGAATATCACCGTCATGCCAAGGAAGAGTTCTTTCTAAATTCTTCCCCTAATGATTTTCAAGGGAAAATTTCACATGACTCAGAAGGTTATTTTTCTTCTTGTTACCTTTTAAATTAAATATAAATCTTCCAGCCTTTGTTCCTTTTTCCTAATCATAATAGTCTTGCTTTATTTATTTTAATTATGAAGAGCTTTAGATTTTTCTTATTAGACCTCATGCTGTCTATGATTTTGTAAGGTTGTAGCCTTTTATGATGGAGAAGGCAATGGCACCCCACTCCAGTACTCTTGCCTAGAAAATCCCATGGACCGAGGAGCCTGGTGGGCTGCAGTCCACGGGGTCACGAAGAGTCAGACATGACTGAGCGACTTCACTTTCACTTTTCACTTTCATGTATTGGAGAAGGAAATGGCAACCCACTCCAATGTTCTTGCCTGGAGAATTCTAGGGACGGGGAAGCCTGGTGGGCTTTTGTCTATTGGGTCACACAGAGTCGGGCACAACTGAAGCGACTTAGCAGCAGCAGCAGCCTTTTATGAAAAACTCTACCCATCTAGAAATTTTTGGAGTGTACGGACCATATTTAGTCATACTTAATATTGCAATTAGCATATTGGAAATGCTAAACTGAAGAACAGTGGGGAAATAGTACTTTTAGCATCTAAATATATGGGTTTGTGTATCAACAATTCTATATGACTTTGGCCAACTCCTTAAATTCTTATGGTCTCGATCTCAGTTTTCTCCTTTGTTAATGCAACGTAGTTTTTTTTGTTTTTTTTTTTGGCAAATAGATGATTGTGAGAATTAAATAAGATGTATGTGAAAATACTTTGTGACCACTAAAGCACTTTAACTACAGAGATCTTAGGTATTAATGAAAATGAATAAATGTAAGAAGGCCCTCTGGCTGACTCCTGTAAGCTATTTTCCTTCTCTAACTGTACAGAAGACATTTTCCTGCTTTATTAATGATGATGTCATATGAGACAATGATTAAGAAGGTTTAAAGACTATCCTTTCCACAGAATTTCCTATTATCTCCCTGACAATATGCCTAAATACTCTTATTTTCAATTTTGCCTAAGTTTTGAGTCTTCAGTAGGCACCTGTTACCATAAAAGAGCATCACGGAGGAGGTGAGTTAATAATGCATGAACAGCCATTTATATACTTCTATAGAATAATACAGCAGCAGAGAGTATCACTTAAGGAAAAAAGTCCTAAGAAAGATAGGAGAATAAAAAGATCTTTGCATCTCCAGAGTAAAAATGCATTGTGACTCTGGCAATAAAGAAAAAGTGGTATTTTAAACACATACATTGCTTTTACTCACCGCTTTGCTTACTTTCCTTCCCAACTTCAATTTAATGGGTAACTAGGCATTCTCCCTCTCATGATAGTTTTATTGCATTGATTGCCCTAGATTTATACACGTTAAAGTCCCTTTGAACACGTGGGAAGAATGGCTACATGCTGCCTGTGAATCCTTGGCAAGCCTCGGAAGGACTATTTGTGTTAATAGTAGATCTTTTCCTAGTTTTGTCCTGTAATAATGTGCAGTAATGGTTAAACCATTTCTTAATGACTTAAACAAAGAAAAGTTTACCAAAATTGACCAAGTCGAAATAAACATGGATGAATTTCATGCTTCTATTTAATTCACTATTTATGCTACGTAATTTACTACTTTTGAAAGATATGGAAAAGTCCCCAGCTTTCAATACTTTCTGAGAGGTGCAAGGAACAAAATCGTAGTCATTCTTAGATTCTGACCTGCTCCCTTGCTCACTCTGTTAATAAGCACTCCCTGAAGGAATCATGTAGTATATATTCTCTTTAGCATGTAGTTAACTTTAATACACAAGTCAATTCTCATTTATTAAACACTGGTTAAATGCAAAACACTCTGCTTGGAACAATCTGTTTGGACAAATGTGTGGATGTGTATGGGAAGTGGGTATGGGTAGGAGAATGTGTAGATTTCTTTTTAAAAAATTTTTTGAGTGCATACCATGTGCTTGACATTTTACTCAGTACCTAGGCTATAAAGTGAAAAAGAAAATCTCTTCTCTCACGCAGCTCGCATTATAGTGGAGAGACAGACAATAATCAAGAAAGTAAGTACAGTAGGATGGGTGGTGTGAATGCTATCAGTATAAAGAAAGCAGGCAAGGATTGCTCAGAGAGAGGTTTGCAACCCCTAATACAGTGGACAAGGAATGCTGCTCTGAGAAGGTGACATAGGATTAAGATCCTAAGAGGTGAAGGAACATGAGGACATGTGAAGGAAGACCATTGCAGGCAGAGTGGACAACAGGGCAAAGGCCCTGAGGTCAGAGCATGTCCTCGATTCATAGTTTAGCAAAAGGGCCAATGCAGCTGAAGGAGAGCTGGAGAGAAGAAGAATAACAGAAATGACATCAAAAAGAAAAGAAGAGAGCATATGTTGTACCTCCTTTAGACCAGCAGCCCCCAGCATTTTGGGCACCAGTGATGGGTTTCCTGGAAGGCTAATTTTCCAAGGGCAGGGTCGGTGGGGTGATGGTTCAGGCAGTGATGAGAGTGATGGAGAGTGGTAGATGAAGTCTACCACATCAGTCTCTGCTTACCTCCTGCTGTGGGGTCCAGCGCTTAACAGGCAGCAGACAAGTACCAATCCGCAACTTGGGGGTTGAGGACCCTTGCCTTAGATGACAGCAACTATAACTTTCATTCACCCGATAAGGAAATTCATTGGAAGTTTTAAGCAGAAGAGTTACATAATATGATTAATTTTTCATAAGAGAAATAAAACGAGAGCTTGTGGATGCTTTTTTTCCCATTGATTCACTGAAATGTTTTTTCAAGGCTCAAGAAGAAAAAGGTATAGAAGGATAGGATTACTTAAGCAGCTCTAAAAAATTCAGTCAAGACTTGATTTGGCTCTCAAGGTGAAGGTGGTGAGGCATGGTTAAATTTTGTAATAGGTAAGGACACATCTTACTGGATTTCTGGAGGAAATAGATGTAGAGTGTGAAAGAGGGATATTAAGAGTAACTCCAGGCTTTGGGTTCTGAGCAACTGTAAGAAAGGTGTTTCCATCAACAGCGAGGAAGAAGAAATGGGTGTCTCAAGCTTTAGGAGGAAGATCCAAGGAACAGTTTGAGGGTGATGGAATGGTGATTGGACTTCCCAGTGCCTGTAGGGTAGGAGGTTGGAGGAGTGAAGCTGGGGTCGAGGAGAGAGGTCTGAGCTAGAATTCTATTAGAAATACAGTATTTGGGGATTGTATATTTATGTGATATTTAAGAGTGGATGATATAACCAAAGGAAGGGGCATACTTTTGTCTATTTCTTTCATTTAAGGCTTTCCAACGTCAAGAGTTTGGGGAAGTAGAGAAAGTAGGAGGAGAGACTGTGATAGAGAAATCAGTGTGGGGGAGGAAGAGGCCTGTGGTATCCAGGGAGAGAGGTGGGGTCATCAGGGAAAATGCAGACTGAGTATGGAGCCTGGGTTGAGCAATGAAGAGCACTTGGTAGCATTTTCAAGAGCAATATTGATGGATAGGATAAAAGTCTTATTGTCATGAGTTCAGGAGAGGACAAGAGATGAATGAAGAAGGTAGAAGAAGTAAAAGCATGTTTTTATGCTGATGAAAATCATCCAAAAGAAGGGAAACATCATGAAGCAAGGAGAGGAGAATGGTGGGAGCCACATCCTTGAGTTAGTTTGGGATCCAGGATCTCACACACAAGTAGGATTTAGCATTCACAAGGAGTGTGTAAATCTCAGCTGTCAAAATAGGGTAGGGGGGATGGAGGGTTAGACACACCCAGGTGAAATTAGTTGGGAAAATATGGAGGTGAGAGCTTAGGGGAATTGTCTTCTGTTTGCTTCTGTTTTCCTAGCATCATGGAATTTAAAATTACAGTAAGTCCCCTACATGTGAACCTTCAAGCTGCAAACTTTCAAAGACGTGAATGTGCATTCCGTCAAAGTCAGGCATGAGTGAAACTGCAGCTTGTCCTCTATCTCTTATTGCTGATGATGTGTCTGTTCTAGCATCTCCCACCTCCTCTCCCTCCTCCAGTCAGTAACTTTTCTCATCTGTTTACTCAGTGCCAGCCCCATATGCTAGCTCTTGTACTGTGCGTGCATGCATGCTAAGTTGCTTCAGCTGTTTCTAACTCTTTGCAGCCCACCAGGTTCCTGTCTCCATGGGGATTCTCCAGACAAGAATACTCGAGTGGATTGCCATGACCTCCTCCCAGGGATCTTCCAGACCCAGGGATTGAACCTGCATCTCTTACATCTCCTGCATTGGCAGCTGGGTTCGTTACCCCTCGCGCCACCTGGGAAGCTCCTGTTGTTCTGTGTTGTTGTTGTTCAGTCACCCAGTTTTGTCCAGATCTTTGTGACCCCATGGACCACAGGGCTTCCCATCTCTCACCGTCTCCTGGAGTTTGTCCAAGTTCATGATCATTCCATCACTGATGCCATTCAGTTCTCTCATCCTCTGAGACCCTCTTCTCCTTCTGCCCTCGATCTTTCCCATCATCATGAGTCATCTGTTTGCATCAGATGACCAAAATACTGGAGTTTTAACCTCACATTACAGTATGACAAAGATCTGTTTAGCCAAGGTTATCGTCTCCCCATCATAGTGGTCACACATGGTTGTGAGAGCTGTATTGTAAAGGAGGCAGAACACAAAGAATCGATGTCTTCAAACTGTGGTGCTGGAGAAGACTATTGAAAGTCCCTTGGACGGGACCAATGAAGTTGTCTTGCACGCGTTCTCAGTCCAATACCGATTCTTTATATGGGATTCTGACTATCACCCATCAAACTCACATTCAGAGAACTGAAACAAGAGGATTTTTGAAATGAGTCAATAGACCATGTGGTGAGAGGAAATGGGACAGAAAAGTATTGAGCAGAAGCCACGGGACAAAATAAACCATAGACGGCCAGGTATCCTAAAACAGCAGGAGAGCAGAGATGTTGGAAGTAGCTTGTTGAAAGAAATGTAAGAGCAGTGGATTTGGAGCTGCTGAATCACCAAAATGGTGAAACACTAGACTCTCCAGCCATATCTGCAACATGACTGTGGGTTCATAGCTGCGCAGACACCTCACTGGTGGCTCCAAGCAGCTCAAGGTAGACACCCAACAGCTCAGGATAATTTCAGAGACACTGAGGAGGGTCTCACTCCCCACCTGACTCTGGGCGTCTGCCTCACTCTGTCTCCCAAGTGCAGGCGCCACCAACCACCAGCTTCCTGCATCTAAACCCATGGACTTACTCCTCCTTCCTCTTTCTCCATCCCATCCACCCACCAGTGCTCACTGGACAGAAGAGTGAAACAGACCCCTTCTCCTCTTCTCCACTGATGGTCCTTTAAGCCACATGAATTCCCCACCAGACCCAACAATGGGGTTCTCTGCTTCTATTGTTACCCCACACCATTCTGATTCTTTCTCCCTTTGGCAGCCATGTGATCTTAATGAAAAAGTAAGTTTCATTTTTTTTTTTTTACTCATTAAAAATAGCTCCAAGCTTTTTTTAATCACATAGAGTAAAACCAATCACATAGAATAAAATCCTGACTCTTTGCTGTCACAGCAGAGTCCCACCCGGCTCACTCTGTGACCTCTTCCTAGTCTCTCTGACTTGCCAAGAATATTTCTGCCCCCAGGCCTTTACATGCTCTGTCCTTTTATATGGATGATTCTTCCTGCTCATTTTATACCTTTAATTTTTAATTTAAGATTAAAAGGAGATTCCTTCACTTACACTGAATTTCAAGTGACTATCCGTTGGCACATCATCCACTTTAAATCTCCGGTACAGCCCTGATATTCTTTGTGGATGGTTCTTTTGTGACTTTCTCTTTTTTCAAATTGTGTTTATTTTTGGCTGCTCATTGACAGAAAGCCAGTTCCAGGGAGGTGGCATCCTTGTGTGTCTTCGTCATCCTTATGCTTCTAGCACCCAGAGCAGAAATGCAGAAACTATGCAGCTAAACTGCTAAGCAATCTTTCTTGTTCTAACACATTCCATTCCCTGCAACACTTCCCTCTAAACCATCTTACATATTTTTTTCATGAGACCTGGTCCTGTGACATGAGAATATTTCTTCACTTTTCCATTTTCCCTTTATACATATAATAAATTTCCTGTAACTGAGGGAAGCTGGGTTGCCCCTGTGTCTTGCATCTTTAAGTTCCCTAAATACGCTGTACTTTCTCTGACCCAGGAGTTCTTGCATGAACAGATTTGTCCACCTGACTCACTGTCCCCAAATGCTTTTTGCATGTGTCTTCACTCAGCTGAGATGTTCCTTTCTGTGACTTAATGCTGGAGCCCTCCTCAGATGCGGTTTAGGGGCTACAGCTGTGATCCCTCATGACGCACTATTTGTTGTTCATTGTTCAGCTGTGTCCAACTCTTCGTGACCCCATGGACTGCAGCATGCCAGGCTTCTCTGTCCTTCCCCATCTCCCGGAGCTTGCTCAAACTCACGTTCATTGAGTCGGTGATGCCATCCAACCATCTCATCCTCTGTCTAGGTTGGTCATAGCTTTACTTCCAAGGAGCAAGTGTCTTTTAACTTCATGGCTGCAGTCACCACCTGCACAAGAAAATAGTCTGTCACTGTTTCCATTGTTTTCCCATCTATTTGCCATGAAATGATGGGACCAGATGCCATGATCTTAGTTTTTTGAACATTGAGTTTTAAGCCAATTTTTAAAACTCTCGTCTTTAATCTTCATCAACAGGCTCTTTAGTTCCTCTTCACTTTCTGCCATAAGGATAGGGTCATCTGAATATCTGAGGTTATTGATGTTTCTCCCGGCAATCTGGATTCCAGTTTGTGCTTCATCCAGCCCGGCATTTCATATGACATACTCTGCATATAAGTTAAAAAAGCAGAATGACAATATACAGCCTTGATGTACTCCTTTCCCGATTTGAAACCAGTCTGTTGTTCCATGTCCAGTTCTAACTGTTGCTTCTTGACCACATAAAGATTTTTCAGGAGGCAGGTAAGGTGGTCTGGTTTTCCCATCTCTTTCAGAATTTTCCACAGTTTTTTGTGATTCACACAGTCAAAAGCTTTAACATAGTCAATGAAGCAGGAATATATGTTTATCTGGAATTCTCTTGCTTTTTCAATGATCCAACAGATATTGGCAATTTGATCTCTAGTTCCTCTGCCTTTTCTAAATGCAGCTTGGATATCTGGAAGTTCACATGGTTCACATACTGTTGAAGCCTAGCTTGGAGAATTTTGAGCATTACTTTACTAGCATGTGAGATGAGTGCAATTGTGCCATAGTCTGAACATTCTTTGACATTGCCTTTCTTTGGGATTGGAATGAGAATTCACCTTTACCAGTCTTGTGGCCACTGCTGAGCTTTCCAAATATGTTGGCATACTGAGTGCAGCACTTTCACAGGATCACCTTTCAGTTTTTGAAATAACTCACCTGGAATTTTATCACTTCTACTAACTTTGTTCGTAGTGATGCTTCCTAAGGCCCACTTGACTTCAGACTCCAGAATGTCTGTGGTCACACCATAGTGATTTTCTGGGTCATTAAGATCTCTTTTGTATATTTCTTTTGTGTATTCTTGACTCCTCTTAATATCTTCTGCTTCTGTTAGGTCCATACCGTTTCTGTTGTTTATTAAGCCTATCTTTGCATGAAAAAGTTCCCTTGGTATCTCTAATTTTCTTGAAGAGATCTCTCATCTTTCCCATTCTACTTTTTTCCTCCATTTCTTTGCACTGATCACCGAGGAAAGCTTCCTTATCTTTCCTTGCTATTCTTTGGAACTCTGCATTCACATGGATCTATCTTTCCTTTTCTACTTTGCCTTTCACTTGTCTTCTTTTCTCAGATATTTGTAAGTCCTCTTCAAGCAATCATTTTGCCTTTCTGTATTTCTTTTTCTTGGGGATGGTTTTGATGCACTATGGGACCCTACACTGGACACTTCATGTTGCCATTGCATCGTGTTGCTACCTGTCTTGTTTGTTTCATTTTCTGCCAGGTAGGCAAAAAAAGGGTACATTGCTTTATAGACTTTGCACTGCAATTTCCATTTTCATCCCTCTGAAGAAAACACGCCTGTTGTCTCTAGAGCTTTGCTATCTGTCAGGTTGAAGGAGACCCAAGAGAAGTGGCTTCTTCCTGAAGACTTGAGAAGAGCAATGGGAATCCCACGTGGAAAAGCAAGAGTGCCCTCAGGAGACTGGCCAGAGCCATTCTCCACTGATCATGTTTCCCATCATATACTGTGCATGCGTGCTCAGCTTCTCAGTTGTGTCTGGCTCTTTGAGACCCATGGACTGTAGCCCACCGGGCTCCTCTGTCCATGGGATTTCCCAGGCAAGAATGCTGAAGTGGATTGCCATTTCCTCCTGCAGAGGATCTTCCTGACCCAGGGATGGAATCAGTGTCTCCTTTGGCTCTTGGACTGGCTGGTGGATTCTTTACCACTGTGTCACCTGGGAAGCCCTGGGGTGCATTAAAGCACTCAGAGCCTGAGCAGGCCAAAGTCTGTCTCCAGATGGAAAGCACTGAAGTTGATGGAAGGCAGGGTGGAAACCAAGCTACAGGAAAGCACCACTGTAGAAAGAGTGTGTGACAGCGTCATACGGCAGCTCCAAGTCTCCCACCCACCCCACACATGATACAAACAACAACATTCACTATGATGACTCTTATCTAGCAGACAAAATGCAGGGTTGATCATTGATACAACTACCAGATAATCTTAACCAAGTTAACACCAACACCACCAATACTACTTGTTTGCACCTCTAAGGAGTAGGGTTCATGCTTCATATTACTGATTATTTCCAAAGTATATAAAATGACCCAGAGTTCCTAGCTCCCATGGTTTACTTCTCATCCTCTGGTCCTGGAAGGCTTTGAGGAGCTTCTGTGGCCAAGCACATGAGGCAATCTTTCTCCTGGAGGAAACCTGACCTTTGGTTCAGATCTAATAATGAGTTACTTTTTTATTTTCTTTAAGTGCCCAGCTCTTTCATCTTTGGTCCTATTTTCTCCAGTTTCTATGGAGGATGTGAAGCTGCGCTGATCAACCCCAAAGCTTCTGCCCACGGAATTCTCTGGGATCCAACTACTGCCTCCATTGGGCTTCTGATTATAGTCAATACCTGAATTTCCGGTTCTCATTCTTACCTCTGCTGCATGGGAATTCCATTTTACCTTGTTTTACTGCCCTGAAGGCTTCCCTCGTGGCTCAGCTGGTAAAGAATCTGTCCACAATGCGGGAGACCTGGGTTCAATCCCTGGGTTAGGAAGATCCCCTGGAGAAGGGAAAGGCTACCCACTCCAGTATTCTGGCCTGGAGAATTCCATGGACTGTGAGTCCATGGGGTCACAAAGAGTCAGACACAACTTTCACTTTCAACTTTCAAACTGCCCTGAAGCTGAAAAACAGTAAAAGAGCTAGTCACTCAGTCGTGTCCGACTCTTTGCGACCCCATGGACTATATAGCCTGCCAGGCTCCTCTGTCCATGGGATTCTCCAGGCAAGAATACTGGAGTGGGATCCCCTCTTCAGAGGATCTTCCATATTCGGGGATTGAACCCAGGTCCCCTGCATTGCAGACAGATTCTTTGCCATCTGAGCCACCAGGAAAGCCCACCCTGAAGCTGAATGTCATTTAAAAAACAGACTCACAGACATAGAGAACAGACAAGGGGGAGGGGGATAGGGGAGGATGGACTAGGAATCTGGGATTAGCAGATGAAAACTATTATATATAGAATGGATAAACAAGAAGCTCCTACTGTATATCAGAGAGAACTATATTCAATATCCTGTGATAAACCATAATGAAATAAAGACTGTGAGAAGGAATATATACACATATATAACTTGAATCACTGTGCTGTCCATGGAGGCTACAGAATGTTGTAAATCAACTATACGTCAATCAAAATAAGTTTCATAAATAAAAGATGGCTTGGTTGTAAGTCAATGAGAAGTCTCCTCAGAACAACTTAAATAGAAATCATTTTAAGTTTTTCCCCAAATAGTAAGAATCCTGGAGATTTTAAGTGCCTAAGCCTGTGGCAGGGCTCAGGGGATGAGGACCAGTGTTTCTGGACCTTTCCATTAGAGCTGCAGGATGACTGCCTCAGCTCTGAAACCAAGGCAAGAAAGACTAAGGTGTTTAAAAATAGTCATTGCTTGACTTGGTTGCTCCATGTTATCTGTATGGTTACTTTTCAGTTTGGAAGTTAACTGCATAAAACATTAATGCAAAGTGAATATGTAGTTTTTAAAAGAAGTTTTATTAGATAGCTGCTTGCATATGGACTCATTGTTTCTTTAATATAATTATGTACAGCAAACTCTCATTTATAGGTTAGATAGGTAAATTATTGCTTTCATTTAGTCTCTAAGTTTTGATTTTTTCAGCCCTGCAATGTGTCATAAAAATTCCTTTCTAAGGGTAAGAGTATAATTAGTGTAAGAACAATTTGTCTTAATGACAAACTGACATCAGTTCAGATGAAAAATCTGAGAGACATCTCAGAAAAATTTATGTCTCTTTTGGTTAAAAACATCAATCCTGACACAAACTCAATCTTGGCTCACTCACCATTCTTCCCGCTAATTAATTTACTGGATTTATGAAGAGCTTTCCCTTCTGCTAGCTTGATTTCCTTTCCTAGCTTTGTGGTTGTCATAGTTCATATTCGTCCACCTGAAGGTATCAAGCCTGGTCAGGTTTGATTTGGTTAGAACATCATTTCCTGTTTTTCTCTACTTACACAAATATTGATAACTGGAAATTAATGAAGGGTTAATGTACTTCCATGCAGCTCTGAACTCATAGTCAAAGACCCCTACATTCTAACTGATTGATTGTTCCCCAAGGCAAAGCGGATTTGGATCATAGACTTAGTTTTTAGACTTCTGGTTTGCATTTTCTTCTTTTCTTTCCTATTAAATCTGCTTATAATAGCAAACGTCACAGCTGCACATACATGTTAATAAAAATCTTGCAAGGCAGAATGCAGGGCGTGCTAAATGGGGATTGAGTTCCTCTGTAGGTAAAAGCAATTATGCTTTATATTCTTTAAAGGGAAGGAATGCTATTTGATTTAGTGACCTACTTAGATGAACCGGAGGACCGATTCCTGGCATTTCACGACTGACTTGAAGAGGGCAGGGATTCTAGAAGTTTCCGATAAACAGAGTGAGGCTAAGGAGTGTTGAGTCAGTGAGAACAGGCAGAGCCCAAGTGGGAATGAGTAGGCAGGGACATACTAGACTTTCTAAATCAGAAACAAAAGGCTGGGCTCTAACTGCAGACGCCAACGCATCACGCTTGAAGGCCAGACAGCCCAGAGCATCAGATGTTAGGGGTTAAGTTCACATAGGCCACCCTGCAGTGGAGCCCACATGCGATCCTGCCCATCATCTTGGATTCTGGCTTCCACAGAATGGGATGCTTGTGAACATCTCAGAGTTTATACAGACGTGGCTTCGTCCATCAGTGAATGATGGCTGTGCTGTTCAGGGGATGTCCCAACACACAGGCATCTCTAAGAGGCAGAATATTTGGCTCCTCTTTTTACAGTGTTGCTCTAAACTTTTATCTCCTGGGAGCATTCAGTTCTTAGGAGCAGATAACATGGTCCTAATGAGAAAAGCTCCTGCTGTCCTAGAAGTGCCAAATCTGTGGAATTTAGAAAGATGAGTATAACTACAGAGTTGTGGACAACCTACAAATTTCGACTGGCTCTAGCCCCTGCTTACTCTCATCTTTTCAAACACGGCTGCCACCAAGAAGGGTGTGAAGACAGATATCTACATTGTCTATTTATATAGATGAAAGTTTATAATGCTTATAATAGGCTTATAATGCTTATAATAGGCTAAAGATTTAGTTTACAAATTATGCACATGTCAATTCTAGAGTCCTTTAAACATTCCTCACCATGAAGAATGTTTGAGCATTTGAAATATAGAATATTTCACTATAAAATAATAAAAATTGAATGCAATGGTCATGGTGAGTGACACCTTGCTCACCTGCTTTCCCCTTTGTCTTTAGTGTTTTTGGCTACTTGTTAATAATGCCCGAGGGAGGAGGGGAAAGGAAACCACTATGTTTGCTCCTAGGGTATGTATGTAGTAAAATTTATCAGTTGCTACTTAGGTGAACATAAAGCTTGTCACAGAAACCAATTTGCTTTTAGAACGAAAGGGGATCCTACAGCAAGGACTGTATCCTATACAAGATACAATTGTATACTATACAAGTTACAGTTTTTAATATTTTAATATTCATACCCAGAAAAGGCTTAAACTGGTTGTGTTCCTGCCCTTTGGTCCTCCAATGACCTCTTTGGAAATAATCAGCATATACAAATGAATTTCTTATAGAGGATTAGTTCATGGTCTTTAAAATTTTCTCAGGGTACTGAATCCTAGGACTTCATCCAATCTAAGTTCAGTTCAGTTCAGTCGCTCAGTTGTGTCTGACTCTGAGACCCCATGAACCGCAGCATGCCAGGCCTCCCTGTCCATCACAAACTCTCAGAGTTTACCCAAACTCATGTCCATCGAGTCGGTGATGCCATCCAACCATCTCATCCTCTATTGTCCTCTTCTCCTCTTGCCCTCAATCTTTCCCAGCATCAGGGTCTTTTCAAATGAGTCAGCTCTTTGCATCAGGTGGCCAAAGTATTGGAGTTTCAGCTTCAACATCAGTCCTTCCAATGAACACCCAGGACTGATCTCCTTTAGGATGGATTGGTTGGATCTCCTTGCAGTTCAAGGGACTCTCAAGAATCTTCTCCAACATCACAGTTCAAAAGCATCAATGCTTCAGCGTTCAGCTTTCTTTATAATCCAACTCTCACATCCATGACCACTGGAAAAACCATAGCCTTGACTAGATGGACCTTTGTTGGCAAAGTAATGTCTCTGCTTTTTAATATGCTGTCTAGGTTGGTCATAACTTTCCTTCCAAGGAGTAAGCACCTTTTAATTTCATGGCTGCAATCACCATCTGCAGTGATTTTGGAGCCCTGAAAAATAAAGTCTCACTGTTTCCACTGTTTCCCCGTCCATTTGCCAGGAAGTGATGGGACTGGATGCCATGGTCTTAGTTTTCTGAATATTGAGCTTTAAGCCAACTTTTTCACTTTTCTCTTTCACTTTCATCAAGAGGCTTTTTAGTTCTTCTTCACTTTCTGCCATAAGGGTGGTGTCATCTGCATATCTGAGGTTATTGATATTTCTCCCGGCAGTCTTGATTCCAGCCTGTGCTTCATGCAGTCCAGCGTTTCTCATGATGTACTCTGCATATAAGTTAAATAAGCAGGGTGACAATATACAGCCTTGACGTACACTTTTCCTATTTGGAACCAGTCTGTTATTCCATGTCCAGTAATAACTGTTGTTTCCTGACCTGCATACAGGTTTCTCAAGAGGCAAGTCAGGTGGTCTGGTATTCCCATCTCTTTCAGAATTTTCCACAGTTTATTGTGATCCACACAGTCAAAGGCTTTGGCATAGTCAATAAAGCAGAAATAGTCAACTACAAATTGGCACTTCCCATCTACCTCTACAGGCTTCCCAGGTGGTGCTAGTGGTAAAGAAGTCACTTGCCAATGCAGGAGATGTAAGAGACCTGGATTTGATCCCTGGGTTGTGAAGATCCCCTGGAGAAGGAAATGGTTACCCACTCCAGTATTCTTGCTGGAGAATCCCATGGTGAGAGGAGCCTGGAGGGCTACAGTCCATAGGGCTGCACAGAGATGGACACGTTTGAAGCAGCTTAGCAAGCATGCACACATCTACCTTTACAAGAATTAAATCATGTGCTACTGCAGCTGCTGACCTTCAATACCTCCTGAAAGGAGCTCAGGATGGAGAGCAGAAATGAAGCACTCTTTCTTCCCGGTAGGGTAAAAACCGTCAGGACAAGTCTTCAGATAGTTAGATATTTCAGGAGTCAATTTTATGAGCCCAATTCTTGTATCTCCTCATATCTAGAAAAGCAGTAAAATCCTTCATGGTGACAACTATTTCTGGTAACTAGCAGAAGCTTCCGGAAAAATATGTGCTTGATTGCCTGTATGCCCCCTTTGCCAAGATCACATATATACTATCTTTACACTCTGCCTCTTTGGAGCAGTTTCTCAGAGCTGTCTGAGATGCTGTCTCACAGGCTGCAATTCTCATTTTGTCCCAAATAAAATTCAACTGGCAATTCTCATGTTGTCCAATTTTTTTTAAGTCAACACCAATGATTAGGATTAATACACCAACTGAAATTTTTTGTGGGGGAGATTTTGAAATGACTCCAGGAAGTTTTGTAACTCATTATGGATTTTAACTATCCACAGTACACAAATCCCTTCACTAAATCATCTGTTGAAGGAAAGAAGAAAGGGACAGAAAGAAGGTGGGGGGAGGGAGGAAAGAAAGGAAGAGAAACGGAAAGTAGTCAAGAATCACTCGCGTCGTAAAAGAATCCAAGTACTTTTAAATTTTTAGGGCAGAAAGCATAAAAAATCTGGCTAAATACAGAGATTATGTCTTACCTGGGTGAGACAAAATTGCGGTGATAACTAAGCACTAATATTCCTAAAATGGTGCCTTTTTTGTTTCCAGATGGTGGAAGCCTCCAAATATTTGCTTCTGAGCCACTAGAGGGCAGTCGAGCACCGGGGAGAAAACCGCCTTTAACAAAGACCATTGCCCCCCACTCCCCCTCCCGACACACACCCACTTCCCATCCCCAGATAAATCACACACCATTCAAAGGCCAGGAAAGACAGAAGCCATAGGGAGGATCAGGATGCAAGAAAATTCATTATAGGGGAAAGACGCTTCCCCTTTAAGCATGGAAGTGAGGGATAAAAGGAAGGATTGTTTCAACGTATATTCAAAGAACTGAGATGGAAATTCTCACATTTTATAGGATTGTAGGGACTGCAACATTTACTTGAGAATTATAAGAAACCATGCCCCACCCCCCAATTTGGGAGTGCAAATGACCAACTGCACAAAATGAATATTTGAAAGTCTAAGAAAATGAAAAATAAATTTCTCATTTGTAATCAAAGATTTGCAACCTCCTAGCTCTTATATTCTGAACTCTTTCCTCTGGTATTTTCTGTTATAATAATAAGAACCTAGGTATGAGACTTAGATAATTGGAACTTTCTCTTCATCATACCTTTTGTCTTTTCCTCCTGATGAAGAGTTCAAAGACCGGTTGGTGACTGAGTTCCTACTATTCTATGTTTTTTGTTTTTTTTTTTTTTAATTCACTACATAGAACAAGATGAGATTATATATCCTAACAAAAATGCTTTATTTTCCTTTTTGCTCCCTTCCCCTGACAAGAAATAAGTCATTTTGTTGACTGATATGTTCTACTGTATCATCCTTTAAATTCAGAAATTTCTCAGTTTCTAAACGTATTCTTAGCATCAAAGCATCTGGTTTTTTGGTACAGCATATGCTTATGAGGACTGAGATGGTATTTTGTTCAGGTTTAGAAAGGAATTTGGTAAAAAGACTTGCACTGTTAGGGAGAAATACCAGTTTCTATCATTAATACTTAGACTGTTTATATGTTTGCACGTTTTATTCACCCATTACTTAAAAATTAAGGTGCTGCTGGACACTATTGAAAAAAATGTGTTGCTAGATTTTTCCAGAATATGTTTCAAATTTATGAAAAAACTAGAGTAGGAAGGAATTTGTCTATACTCATCGTTGCTTTAAGTAATAGCTGTATTCTACAAAATATGTCTGTCAATTGATTTTTTGCTAAATGGAATCATATTTTTTATTTGACTTATATGAAAATTTCAGAGATGCTTTAGCTATATTATTTGTCAGTGATTTCTAACATTTAGCTTTGAGGTTTTTCTGTCTGGAAATCAAACGATCTGAAAACACTCCTACACACCAAACAGTTATTATTTAATAAAAAAAGAACTCTGGAAATTTACTTTCAAAGTGAAAAACCACTTGACAAAAGGAAAAATAATCCCAGTAATCCTAGTTTATCCCTTTTGTAAACTGTAAACTTCCATTCCAAGTTTTCTGGAAACTGTTTCTACTTCTGTATCATACTAACTGAACACATCTTCAGTATTGCTATATATAGCCTTAGTTACATCAGCGTAGCAGCATTCTCATTTCTCCTTTAAAGAATACTTAAGAGCTATATTTTCCAAGAGTTGTGAATAATTTTATGGTTCAATTTCTATTTAAATGGGGGAAATTTCTGAGGGAAACATATTTTCTGGACTGTTTGTTCAATGACTTTTGACAGATCTCCATTATTTTTCCTTAGTAAGCAGAAACTTACTGTTCAAATAATTTTACAAGCAAAGCAAAGCTGTTGTTCAATACTACCTTTTCTGGGACTAAGACTTTTGGGCTTTGGAACAGTCTTCAAAGTTAATGTATTAGTTTTAGTTTTCTAAAATAAAAACTAGTTGCCTGAGAAAAGGAAGGCAGAATATCAAATCTGTTGGGAAAAATAGAAATGTTTGAGGTCTAGTTATGCAGTGTTGCTTGTCCTCCCCAATAGAAGTTGGAATATGTGAACAATGGACATGACAAAGTAATTGAAATATACCAAAGAAATTTAGCAGTCAAATCACATCTTTATTTAGATAAAATTGCTTTCAGTATACAGCTTCTATAGTTTTCAAATGCCATTTATTTTTTTAATGAAACTTATGATTTTATGGACTTAAAATTGTAGTGCAATAGTTCATGTATTGGAGAAGGAAATGACAGCCCACTCCAGTATTCTTGCCTGGAGAATCCCATGGACAGAGGAGCCTGGTGGGCTATGGTTCATGCGGTCGCAAGAGTCGGACACGACTTAGTGACTAAACCACCACCAGCAGCTCATGCATATACTATATTCAGATCAAAGGTATTAAATATTGAATAGAATCATGATAGTATTAGAACCAAACCAACTATAACCTAAAGTGTCCTTTCTGCCTTTACCTAGGTGGCCTCAAAGATGCTATGAATGTGTGTGTGTATGTGTTGGAGGTGAGATTCCCTAGAAAATTAACTTAGAGAAAGGTGAGTAATAATATATTTATTCATGTCATCAGTCATTATTTAGAAATTATTTTTACACTGTGCTGTTATTGGGCTTCCCTGGTGGCTCAGCACTAAAGAATCTGCCTGCAATTGCAGGGGAAGCAAGAAACGCAGGTTCGATCCCTGGGTCAGGAAGATCCCTGAGGAAGGCATGGTAATCCACTCCAGTATTCTTGCCTGGAGAATCCTATGGACAGAGGAGCCTGGGGGCTACAGTCCATGGGGTCACAAAGAGTCAGATACAACTGAAGTGACTGAGTATGGACACGTGCACTTATTATCTCCACAATTAAAAATTCTATTGACATATACAATATTGTATTTATGCAATTCAGGGAGTTTTTATTATGCTGACGTGGTACAAACTTTTTGAAATGTATTCATATTATACAAGGAAGAGTTTCTGCTTTTTAAAAATTTACTTTTAATTGGGGAGAAATTGCTTTACAATGTTGTGTTGATTTCTGCCATACAGCAATGCAAATCGTCTATAACTGTACATGTACCACCTGTCTCTTGAGCCTCCCTCTTCCCCCTCCCCATCCCCACACCTCACTAGGTCATCACAGAGTGTCAGGCTGTGTTCCCTGTGTTATGTAGCAACTTCTGACCAGCTCTCTATTTAACTCACGGTAGTGTATATATGTTGATGCTACTTACTCCATTCATCCTGTTCTCTCCTTCCCCCACTGTGTCCATGAGAGTTTCAATTTTGTTGGGAATAGGCAATATATACAACCTGAGAGAAAAGACAAGTTAACAGAAATAATCATTATGACTATAGAACTAGGCATTGTCCTCAGGTGCTTGAAAAGTACTGACCTTCTTTAACAACTTCCTAAAGAACTGACATTATCCTCATTGTACAGATGAGTAAACTGAGGAGCTGAGAGATGGATTAAATTATCCAAGATAACACAGCTACCTAGTGGAGAAGCCATAGGTCAAACTTAGACACTGTGTCTCCAGACCTTACCCTCTCCATCACAGGTCACACTCCCCCTCCTTATGTGAATAAATGCCAGGAGGAGTTGTTTTGACCCCTAAGTTCATGGGTTTACATCAAAGTCATAGTAGCAACATTCATATTGGAGTGGTTAAACAGTTGATTCAATATTTGGGTGAATGATTCATCCTGCCTTCATTCATGCCCACCCTTTGCCCATACTTTAATTGGCATTCAATTAAATTAATTGCTCAGTGTTTATGTTTTTAAAAAAATTGAATCTATATTCTCATTTTGTTTAAATTATATATGGAATCTAGAAGAATGGTACAGATGAACCCGTTTGCAAGGCAGAAGCAGAGACACAGACAAGAGAGCAAACATAAGGGAAGAAAGGGGTAGAATGAGTTGGGAGATTGGGATTCATGTATATGCACTACCATGTATAAAATAGATAATTGATGAGAACTTATTGTATATCATCAGGAACTCTATTTGGTGCTCTGTGGTGACCTAAATCAGAAGGAAATACAAAAAAGAGATGATATATGTACATATAACTGACTCACTTTTCTGTAGAGCAGAAACAAACACAATATTGTAAAGCAACTATACCCCAGTTTTAAAAAATAAATAAATTGAATCTAATTTAAAATAATCTCAAACTTCTCACATCTACCATTTTGAAGGACCTAATATAGTCTGGTATTTTAACTAGATAGATTACAAACCCTATTTTTATTGTAGTTATAAAAAGGGGGCAAATTTATTTATTTATTTATTTTTGCTTTCACTGATTGTTAGATCATCGAAAAAGCATGACAGTTCCAGAAAAACACCTACTTCTGCTTTATTGACTATGTTGAACCTTTGACTGTGTGGATCACAATAAACTGTGGAAAATTCTTAAAGAGATGGGAATACCAGACCACCTCACTTACCTCCTGAGAAACCCACGTTTAGGTCAAGAAGCAACAGTTAGAACTGGACATGGAACAACAGACTGGTTCCAAATCGGGAAAGGAGTATGTCAAGGCTGTATATTGTCACCCTGCTTATTTAACTTATATGCAGAGTACATCATGAGAAATGCTGGGCTGGATGAAGCACAAGCTGGAATCAAGATGCCGGGAAAGATATCAATAACCTCAGATATGCAGATGACACCTCCCTTAGGGCAGAAAGTGAAGAAGACCTAAAGAGCCTCTTGATGAAAATGAAAGAGGAGAGTGAAAAAGTTGGCTTAAAGCTCAACATTCAGAAAACTAAGATCATGGCATCTGGTCCCATCACTTCATGGCAAATAGATGGGGAAACAATGGAATCAGTGAGAGACTTTATTTTGTGGGGCTCCAAAATCACTGCGGGGGGCTGCAGATGGAGACTGCAGCCATGAAATTAAAAGACGCTTGCTCCTTGGACGAAAAGCTATGACCAACCTAGATAACTTATTAAAAAGCAGAGACATTACTTTTCCAACAAAGTTTCGTCTAGCCAAGCTATGGTTTTTAGTCATGTATGGATGTGACAGTTGGACTATGAAGAAAGCTGAGTGCCGAAGAATTGATGTTTTTGAACTGTGGTGTTGGAAAATGCTCTTGAGTCCTTTGGACAAGGGAGATCCAACTAGTCAATCCTAAAGGAAATCAGTCCTGAATATTCTTTGGAAGGACTGATGCTGAAGCTGAAACTCCAATACTTTGACCACCTGTTGTGAAAAGCTGACTCATTTGAAAAGACCCTGATGCTGGGAAAGATTGAAGGCGGGAGAAGGGGACGACAGAGGATGAGATGGTTGGATGGCATCACCAACTCAATGGACATGAGTTTGAGTAAACTCTGGGAGTTGGTGATGGACAGGCAGGTCTGGCTAAACTGAACTGAATTGACTGAAAAACCCAGAAGAAAAAGTCTTTATTTCTGCAGACCTATTAATCAAAAAGAAAGGTGATAATCCAATTATTTAAATCCCTGACTGTCTAAGGACAGCATGATAGTGGACTTTTTGCTTAATTGAATTTTGGGGATCTCAAAGATCACCACGATGAAATCATTCATTCAAAAACTTCCATCAAAGTATTATTTGGTACAGGTATATAAAGGAAAGTTGGTATAGTTGTTTGTTAGCATATATTGCTTTTATGTAAGTCAAATTTGTGCAGTAATAGCCAATTTACGTTGGTTTTATATTGAATAGTGGGATGAGAAATAGGATTAGTACAATCAGATCAGTTCAGTTCAGATCAGTCGCTCAGTCATGTCTGAATCTTTGTGACCCCGTGGACTGCAGCATGCCCGGCCTCCCTACCCATCACCAACTCCCGGAGCTTAATCAAACTCAGGTCCATTGAGTCAGTGATGCCATCCAACAATCTCATCCTCCGTCATCCCTTTCTCCTCCCACCTTCAATCTTTCCCAGCATCAGGGTCTCTTCCGTCACTTCTTCACATCAGGTGGCTAAAGAATTGGAGTTTCAGCTTCAGCATCAGTCTTTCCAACGAATACCCAGGACTGATCTCCTTTAGGATGGACTTGTTGGATCTCCTTGCAGTCCAAGGACTCTCATCAGTCTTTTCCAACACCACAGTTCAAAAGCATCAATACTTTGGTGCTCAGCTTTCTTTATAGTCCAACTCTAACATCCATACATGACTACTGGAAAATGGAAAATATTGACCATCTGGTGATGTCCATGTGTAGTCTTCTCTTGTGTTGTTGGAAGAGGGTGTTTGCTATGACCAGTGCATTCTCTTGGCAAAACTCTATTAGCCTTTGCCCTGCTTCATTCTGTACTCCAAGGCCAAATTTGCCAGTTACTCCAGGTACTTCTTGACTTCCTACTTTCGCATTCCAGTCCCCTATAATGAAAAGGACATCTTTTTTGGGTGTAGTTTTAGAAGGCCTTGTAGGTCTTCATAGAACTGTTCAACTTCAGCTTCTTCAGCATTACAGGTTGGACTTGGTATAGACTTGGATTACTGTAATATTGAATGGTTTGCCTTGGAAACGAAAAGAGATCATTCTGTCATTTTTGAGATTGCATCCAAGTACTGCATTTTGAACTCTTTTGTTGTTTATGATGGCTACTTCATTCCTTCTAAGGGATTCTTGCCCTTAGATATAATGGTCATCTGAGTTAAATTCAACCATTCCAGTCCATTTTAGTTTGTTGATTCCTAAAAGGTCGACTTTCACTCTTGCCATCTCCTGTTTGACCACTTCCAATTTGCCCTGATTCATGGACCTAACATTCCAGATTCCTATACAATATAGCTCTTTACAGCACTGGGCGTTTCTTCTATCACCAGACACAGGTACAACTGGCTGTTTTTCTTTGTTGTTGTTTTGCCTCCATCTCTTCGTTCTTTCTGAAGTTATTTCTCTACTGATCTCCAGTAGCATACTGGGCACCTACTGACCTGGGGAGTTCATCTGTCAGTGTCCTATCTTTTTGCCTTTTAATACTGTTCTTGTGGTTCTCAAACCAAAAATACTGAAGTGGCTTGCCATTCCCTTCTCCAGTGGACCACATTTTGTCAGAACTCTCCACTATGACCCATCCGTCTTGGGTGGCCCTACACGGCATAGCTTATAGTTTCATTGAGTTAGACAAGGCTATTTTCATGTGATCAGTTGGTTAGTTTTCTGTGATTGTGATTTTCATTGTCTGCCCTCTGATTTAGAAGGATACTAGGCTTATGGAAGCTTCCTGATGGGAGAGACTGACTGAGGGGGAAGCTGGGTTTTGTTCTGATGGGCGGGGCCATGCTCAGTAAATCTTTAATCCAGTTTTCTGTTGATGGGTGGAGATGTGTTCCCTCCTTGTTATTTACCCAGGCCCAAACTATGATGGAGGTAATGAAGAAAATGGCGACCTTCTTCAAAAGGCCCCATGCATGTACTGCTACACTCAGTTCCCTCAGCCCTGCAGCCGGCCACCATGGACCCACACCTCCGCTGGAGACTTCTGGACACTCATGGGCAAGTCTGGGTTAGTCTCTTGTGGGGTCACTGCTCCTTTATCCTGGGTCCTGGTGCACACAGATTCTATTTGTGTCCTTTAAGAATCTATTTTCCAGTCCTGTGTATAGTCCTGTGGCAGCTCTATGGTGGGGTTAATGGCTACTTCCTCCACGAGGACTTATGCCATACCCAGGTCTGCTGCACCCAGAGCCCCTGCCCCTGCCGCAGTCCACTGCTGACCCGCACCTCCACAGGAGACTCTCAGACACAGTTCTGTCTCAGTCTCTGTGGGGTCTCTGGGTCCTGGTGTGCACAAGGTTTGTTTGAGCCCTCTGAGTGTCTCTGTCGGAAATGGGGTTTGATTCTAAATGCGAATTCGCCCCTCCTACCATCTTGCTGGTGCTACTCTGCCCTTGGACGTGGGGTATCTCCTCACGGCTGCTCCAGAGCAGCATAGCTGCCACTCCAATGCCTTGTAGCTGCCGCTCCAGCCAGTACAATCAGATGAAGGTCAGTAAATCACGCCATGGGTAAGGTTTATTTTTTCTTATTCTGTGCCATGAATATTTTACATAAAATTGAATCATTGGAAGGCATTTTTCCTTATCAATTATTTTTATTTATCAAAAATCTATTATTTTTAGCTGATAGGAAGATTAGAAACATATTTTCATTTCAACCATAGAAAGGATATAGCATTATAATTTGCTTTCATCTGCTGTTTGTCCTGACTTTCTGTTATTTTATTTAGCATGTCTGTTGATCTAATTCTTCTGACCTCTAACAGGTATATTTTCCAGGCTTCAGCATATGGATACACAGATGATAAGTACAACACTTAGCCCTGCTCACTGATTTTTTTTCCTTCTCTGTAACTTGAAGTTCTAATTCAAGCTCTCATTGGGGCTGAAAGAGAAGGGAAAACATAACCTCAGTATGATGCAAAAAGCATAAATGGTTCATTTTCTTTATCCTTGAAAGCATCTTGACTTCATAAACAATGGAGGAGTTGCTGCCATGAGGCCTGATTCCTCCCTAAGTATATTAGTCATCAAGGTTTGAAGTGGGAGGAGGAGAACAGAAGGGTCTGAAAGTCTCTCCTTGTACAGGGAAAATAAAGGCTTATCTTCCATATGATGCCTCACCTTCCACTCCTCACCCTGAAGACTACCGATGTGACTTCATGAGGGTTTGTTATGGTCTCTCATCCATTTCCATGGACTGTGGGTACCAGGCATTCTTGGTCCTGATATTCCAGTGATGGTGCTTGCAGGCTCTACAATGTTGTCTACTGAAGCACCTCCACTCCCATCGGGTCCTGTTTCCTTGACTTTTTCTCCAGATGCTAAGAACAAGAATTTGAAAAGTGTGATTGAGTGGAAGGTCCTCCACAAGAATCAGTTGCCAGGGGTCATCACTATGGCTGGCATGACATTCACCTCGGTGACAGACTTCTCTCCTGTTTCCCATTTCCAGATAACTTACACATTTAACAACATATGCAGCGAGCTTCTACTGATATTATTTCTCTACACCAGCCATTCTGCCATATTCATGTTATTGCATTCTGTTATAATCTTGAATCTCACACACACACAGAATCTCTTTCCATATGCAGCTTGTGTGGAAGGGAGAAGATAGAAAATTAAGCCAAGTTACTAAGGTAATTATCAGTTTTTGAAAGTTCTGTGAAAGACCCAGTTGCTGTAATAGAGAAAAGCTGGTGGTTGGGGCTGGGTGGATCTCCAGGGACGGTCTTTTTTACTGTCTGAGCCTACATCATGAGGATTTAGTGAGTATATGCAATCTATCCAATGTGTACATTTCTATTTTATTATCATTTGGTTGCCTTATAGCTTTCAAGTAAATTCAAACCTTTTGTAAAAGTAGCAGGATAGAAATAATATCTAGCAGAAGTTGCTAGCTGCCAAACTAGTGATGTAGATATAAATGCATCTATAAAATGAAACTTAATTTGTAAATTAGTTTCTACTTCAGTGTAGATAATCTCAATTACATGACCAGCAGGTGCCTGTATCAAAACCCTGCAAGTCCTATATCTAGAGTATTTACGCCTAGGAAAATCCTCTAGGGTTTCCCTGATCTACAGAAAGACAAAGGAAGAGAAGTAAACTCTGAAATGGAGTGCAGGGGATTTGTGCAAGCTCATTCCAAACACTGACAAATATGCCTTTAACAATGGTAAGATTTCAGATGAAGAGCATGTATTGAATGTGCTTTGGGGTCATTAGGTGGAGTCCACGCTGGATAACTTACGGCAGTGCAGTGATTTACCAGCCCTTTTCACTGTCAATTAGAAGATTCCAGAGCACACAAGTTACCACATCTCCCACAGAGGCTGAGAAGTAGAGCAAAGAACACAGACTCAAGCTCCTACCATGTTTGGCTAAGTCATTAATTTCAACTGTATTGCAATCTGAGGTCTGTTATCAAAGGACCAGAGAACCAGGGGAGCAGTAAAAAAAAAAAAAAAAAAAAAAGTAAGAACTAGTTAAAAAGTAGGATTCCTGTGACATGCAGGGGCCTGACTGGATTGAATAGTGCTTGAGAAGTCTTGGCTACTTCTGGGGGAAAAATGACAGAAACATTTTTGGCAGTATGTTATATATAATAAATAGTATTGGATAATAAAATAGCTAACCTTCCAGGAATTTAACAACACATATGCTTCATTTATGCTGCAATGTAAAAGAAAATTTCCAGTGATAGGATTAGGACTCAAATATTTTATTAATCATTAAGAAAATATTATTTATATGGAAGAGTATCTTCATATTAAAGAAACTGGCTGTAAAGGCTTTCTTATTTGTTTTATGGAAATATGTGAAGGTAGAGGATAAAAAACATGTCTTCAGTATGTCTCCTATTCATTTACAGCTTTTCCTTCAAGTCTCTGACTACTGAGTAATGGTTATTATCTCCTTTTTACCCAGGTGATTGAAGATTCTGTTGACATCTGGAAAATAGCATATTTACAAACATCATTTTATTTATTTATTACAATTTTTTTTTTGATGTGGACCATATTTAAAGTATATCGAATTTGTTACAATATTACTTTTGTTTTATATTTTGTTTTTTTGTTTTTGGTCATGAGGCATGTGGGATCTTAGCTACCCAACCAGGAATGGAAAACCTGCACCCTCTACATTGGAAGGTGAAGTCTTAACTACTGGATCACCAGGCAAGTTCCCAAACATGGTTTTTAAAATATATGATGGTTTATACAAATGGTTCTAAAAGGAGTAGTCTTACTATTACTTACATAATGAAATGGATAAGATAATGATTTATAATACCTGTGTAATTGATTTGTTGTTATTCAGTCACCAAGGCATGTTCGACTCTTTGTGATTCCATGGACTGTAGCATGACAGGTTCCCCTCTTCTTCACTATCTCCCAGAGTTTGTGCAAATTCATGTCCAGTGCGCTGGTGATGCTATCCAACCAACTCATCCTCTACTGCCCCTTTTCTTCCTGCTCTCAGCCTTTCTTCAGCATCAGGGTCTTTTCCAATGAGTCAGCTCTTTGTATTAGGTGACCAAAGGATTGGAGCTTCAGCTTCAGATCAGTTCCTCCAGTGACTATTCATTGTTGACTTCTTTAGGATTGCCTGGTTTGATCTCCTTGCAGTCCAAGGGACTCAAAAGAAAAGAATAAAGACAAAGGTAAGTTCATTCACTTGAACACATTTCCTAATGTGTTCAAAATAATCACAAGGAAAGAAGGGTTCTTGATTAAATTACAAAATAAGTAAACTGTGAGTGTTTCTCTGTCATTTATTGCAGCATAACAAAATCATAAACTTATTGGCTCAAAGCAACACATTCCTATCTCATGGTTACTGTGGGTTAGGAACCTGGGGATGGGGAGCTGGGGGTCTCAGGAGGCCAGGATCAAGGTGTCGTGTCAACCAACGTTAAGGTCTCACCTGCAGCCTGAACTGAGGAAGAACCTGCTGCCAAGCTCACTTTTATGAATGTTGATAGGATCCAGTTTCCTGATGATTGTGAGACTGAGGTCTTGAACTCCTGATTGCTCTCATCTGGAGACATCTTTCAGTTCCTTGCAGATTGGGTGTCTTCAACATGCCAAACTTGTCTCATCTCACCAGTGAGAGGTTCTGCTAGCCAGGCAGAAGCCACTATCTATGTAACTTAACCATATACATGGTACCCTGCTATCTGTGACATATACTGTTAGCAAGAAGCAAATTATCTGACCCAGGGTGCTTAACCAGAGGCTATTACATAGGGTTTTATGCCAGGAGGTGAGCAACATCCTGTGGGGCCTTCTTGACAGCTATTTTCTCCAAGTCTAGTATTAACCACTTCTCTTCTTCCTGATTTCTTCAGATGTTGAATCCTTATGAGAAAAACCTTAACCACATAATTCCTATTAAGAAATGAGTAATTCTATGTCTTCTGTTTTTAAAATGCATAATACCTCTTTCACAGTGCATATGAAGTGACTGATAACACATTGAGTGGAAAAGAACCTCAGAGATAATAAAGTAGAAGAGATTGTCAAGATGGCCTGAAAGAAAAATGGAATGCATTTTTATTTTCTACATAAGGCTCAAAAAAAGTATGATTAGTGCCCTGAAAATTGGGTTTTGATTACCCAAGAAGTTTTAAAGTAAGAAAAAAATGACTTTTTTTTTTTTTTCATGCCTTTGAAAGCCCTCATGTGTTTGAGGGCTTCCTTGGTGGCTCAGTTGGTAAAGAATCTGCCTACAATGCAGGAGACTGCCTGCAGTGCAGGAGACCTGAGTTCGATCCCTGGGTCAGGAAGATCCTCTGCAGAAGGAAATGGCAACCTACTCCATTATTCTTGCCTGGAGAAGTCTATGGACAGGGGAGCCTGGTGGGCTATAGTTCATGGAATCACAGAGTCAGACCAACTGAGTGACTAAACTACCACCAAACCATGTCTTTGAATAAAATGTGAACTTATCCTAAAATAATGTGGTTTTGTTTGGTTTGGATTATAATGGAACTTTATGTGAAGGAAACCTAAATAAGTCATCAAAAATTTTTCAACAAATGAAGGTATCAGTTCTGATAGGCCCCGTTTGGTATTTTTTCCTGATGAAATCCAGTGCCTATTTTAAACACATAACTTAAGGGATAGTAATTCTGTGGAGCCCAATATAATAGGGTCAAGTTAAGTAAGTTTCTCATGACTCAGCTTGAGCCCTGAAAATAATTGTTTCTGTGTGGGTTCTGAGTCTTGTGAGGAACTCTAATATGAATTTCTATTTCTAAGCTGAGTTTTGATAATGTTCCATCAGTGGACAATTGGATGTAGTCTTCTAAAAGAGCTATAGGTCATGGGATGATGGGTCTTTTAATTTTTAATTAAGCAGAAAATAAAATTGGTAACAATTTTCAGGGAGGCTGAAATGAGCAGAAAGTATGTTTACACTGATTCTAAATTTATATAGAAAATGGATGGACTGGATTAGTTTGTCTGTTGGTTTTATTAAATTAGTATATTTCTTTTTGTTGTAAAACATTGTCAGCATCATGATTTACTGACAAATATTTGCTGAGAATCACTTATGTGAAGGTAACTGCTATGGGTCCCAGAATCTATTTTTACTTAAACAGAATCTAGTTGGCAAATTAGGCTATGAATAATATACACTAGATCTTTATTACATTTTGCATTAAATATACATGCATAATATGTAATAGTAAATCATAAATGCCAAATGAGACGATGTGGTGAGTGACCTTGAACGTGATGATGAGAATGCAAGTAAAGTCACTGTGGACCAAAGAGGCCAAAATCTCATTAATTCCCTGAAAAGCTGTCTGGACACAATCTATATCAAAATAGTCCATTAGAATCACATGGAAAAATAGGAATAGAATTAGCAAGAAGCAGAATCCATCTGTCCTATTTTCCCTGACTGTTCTATAGTCATAGCCTAGAGTTATGGAATATTATTGGAGTGAGTGTTCATTACACAAATGGCATTATAATATGTTGGCTTAAAAACTATCCATCATGAAGAGCCATTTTTAAAACTTAAAGAGTGTCTTTTTGTATGGGGAAGCATTTATTGCTCTAGAAACAACACACATTCTCTTTTGCTGTGAATCAAAGCTGCACAAATAGAAACCAATAATACATCACCAGCTGAATAAGAGGGAGACCATTTGCAGCTTGGTTATATTTTTGCTACACTGTTTAGAGTTTAGAATAAAGATACATGATTAAAGAAGTCTGTGGTGCAGCAGCTTTTACTGACAGAATGTGAATTGATTTTGTGTATACTCTGTGGTCAAATGATATAGGAATCAATGTTTCTTGATTTTGAGAAGCTTTCATATGGCCTGGGAACCCAAATACAAACAGAGGAAACAGTACAATCATGCGTAAGGGATAGCCATGTGAGAATATTTCTAGCTTGTTATGACAAATATCACAAGGACATGGGTGATCTTCCAAAAGCAAGAAACAGGAAGCCTTTCAGGAAAGCATCCAAATTGGGTCCTTTTGCCACCAAATCATTTAAAATTACATCAACTGCTTACTATGTTCTTTATGCTTGCAAAAAAGTTCCTACTATCCTATTCTATTTTAATGACATTAATTCAACATTTGCACAGCAACTTTATCATAAATAACATTTAAATTTTATCTGAATCTCATAAGAATAATTTGAAGTAGGTATGTATTTTTGATCATCATCAATTTAAAAAACAATAAATAATTAAAGCAAAAGTTGAGTAAGTTATTTTTAACTTCCTTTTTTCAAAAGAAAAATTCTGTTTGGTTTTATCTTTCTTTTTTCATTTCTGGAAGGAAATCTGCTTACATTTATTTCAAAGTGGTTGTGCTGGTTAGAAATTATTGTTTGCAAGGTTGTTCCCCAAGGTTGTCTTTTCTTTCCCACTCAACTTTTGGCTCATCAGAGCATGTTGGATGGGCTTACTTGACTGGAAGGTGTTGATGGAGTGAACCTTAATCACCTCATTAGCTTCTAGTCAAGTGTGGTTTGCTTGGGAGGTAAGTAGCCACTGTCAGCTCCCTGTCAGAATAAGAGAGAAGAAATTACAGCTGTTTACCTAGTGCTATTCTGGACCCAATGGGGAGAGTAAAAATAAATGTTCTCATTTTAAATTGCCTCAGGAGAAAGCCCAAAGCATTACCAACCTGACATTTTATTTTCATGAAGTCACGGCTATTAAAATCACAGGTCCCCGCCAAGGGTGATTCAGTAGTTTTATATGGGTTTTTCATAAAAATAATGTCAAAAATTATTATTATGAAACTTCAAGAGTGACTCAATATACTTTGATACACTTAATAATGCTATTGATATTATAAAAAGATGAAAAGCATTGTTTTTATATGAAAATAGCAAAATAATGTGTAAAACCTGGTCAAGCAACAATTAAAAGGGAAATACAGTTTATTCTTATGCCTTTTGAGTTTCATAGGTAAAGAAAGAATTGATGCATATTTGTGATTATTATAAAAATATGTCTATGATAATGAGATGAAAATGAAGAAACAGAAGGTTAAGTTCACGCTCAGCATCAGGGCTCATGCTGAAATACTTTGAATGCTCCTGAAATAATTCAATAGAATCATGACATGGATATTATGTATGACTAAATGAAAATAAATATTTCATCTGAGGAGAAGTAAAATATACACAAGTAGTGAATTTTATCTTTTTTTTTTTTTTACAACAAATGTGTGCCTTCTTGACATCAACTGTTTTGTTAGTGGAAGCGAAACCATATGTTTGATTTCAGGAATTTTGAGTACCATTTCTATTGCATGTTTCTTGTTTTATGGGAGTATTTTTTTTTCCTACATCTCAAATTTATGTTTTGTTTCTGAGTAGGTAACACTCTTCCACTTTGCCAATTAATCTACTGAGCCATAAAAAGGATGAAATAATGCCATTTGCAGCAACATAGTTAGACCTAGAGATTGTCATACTAAGTGAAGTCAGGCAGAGAAAGACAAATATGATATGACTTATATGCAGAATCTTAATAAAAATACATATGAACTTTTATACAAGGCAAAAGTAGACTCACAGACATAGAAAACAAACTTACGGTTACTTAAAGGGAAGGGGAGGCAGAGGGATGAATCAGGAGTTTGGGATTAACATATATATATTGAACGTGAATTGAAGTTGCTCAGTCATGTGTGACTCTTTGCAACCCCATGGACTGTAGCCTACCAGGTTCCTCTGTCCATGGGATCTTCCAGGCAAGAGTACTGGAGTGGGTTGCCATTTCCTTCTCCAGGGGATCTTCCCAACCCAGGGATCAAACCCGGGTCTCCTGCATCGCAGACAGACGCTTTACCATCTGAGCCACCAGGGAAGCCCATATATATATATATTACTACATGTGAAATAGATAACCAACAAGCATCTGCTATACTGTATAAGTAACTGTGCTTAATATTTTTTGATAGCCTATAGGGAAAATAATCTGAAAAAAAAATGTATGTGTATAACTGAATCATTTTGCTATACACCTGAAACTAACACAACGCTGTATATCAACTATACATTAATCAAAAAAAAAAAAACAACCCAAAACTGATTAGTTGCTTAGCTGAAGTTGTCTGCTCCTTAAGCCATAACTTTGTATCTGTAAGAGATTCCCAAGATTTGAGCCCTTGGGGTCCCCACGTTTGAAAATTGTCTTTCCACTGTGCACCCTGACCTCAGTGCTCTTCTTCAGAAGGATAATGTCCACCGATGGGAGGAATCTGGCAGATAGAATAATGGAATGTGGTTTCAGAGCTTGTTATAAACTACCAAACTGTGCCCAGAGCGAAAGCCAAGTTTTCCACAGATGAAAGGTAATTCATTCTTGGCTCTCATCCCACTTCCCCTCAGGAAAAAACTGCCAATTGAGCTGTTTTGGTTTAAAACAGGATGTCAGGCTAATTTTATCTTTTTTTTCTCATGCAACTTCTTTGCCCAGCTCAGCAATCTGATGTTCCTATTCAGGTGGAAGACTGCAGTTCAGAGTGAGGAGATGATGGGCTTATCAAAAGGACAGAACATTCACTTGGGAACGTGGGAAAAGTCATTCTAATCTAGTTCTTCAACACTTCTTGTTTTCTCCCATAGGAATAAAACATTCTATCACAGCATATGGCCTTCAAGAATAAAGAATACATTTTTCATCCTCTCATGCTTCTTAAGTGTAGACTGATGACTGGGTTCTAGTCATTGAGGTTTAAAAGGAAGTGGCCCATGGCAGCTTTTTGGAGCATTTTCTCAGAAACACGGGAGGGGACTTTTTGCCCTGTGTCTCCCTTTTTCCATCCTGTGGTTCAAAATGAGGGGTTCAGGGCAGGCTACCCAAGAATGTGTCACTAGGGTGTGTGGCTATTTCAAGCTGACTACAATTGGAGCCCTGGAGTCTCAGGAAGAGTTTTTTGCCTCCTTCTTAACTGCCTGAAAGAATTTAGACAAGGGGTCTCTACCAGGAAAAGAGCTATTACCAGAGACAACTTCTTATATTAGAAAGATCTACCTGCATGGCAGGGCAAACATCTGTTTACCAAATATCTGCTGTTTTCATCTTCCTGTAAATTGTTTTCCTCCCCTTTGAAGTCCTAGACTCCTACTCCCTTCTCCTCATCTTGGTGGTGGTTTAGTTATTAAATTGTGTCCAACTCTTGCAACGCCATGGACTGTAGCCCACCAAGCTCCTCTGTCCATGCATTCTCCAGAGAAGAATACTGGAGTGTTTAGCCATTTCCTTCTCCAGGGGATCTTCCAGGCCTGGGGATTGAACCCAGGTCTCCTACACTGCAGGCAGATTCTTTACCAACTAAGACACCAGGGAAACCCCTCAACTTAGGATGGTGTATAAACCTCTGTTTTCTGAGTGGCTTGGAATTTCCAATCTTTGTGGGACTTCAGTTTTTACATAATTAAATTTGTCTTTGTCCTCTTCATACACCTTATGTCAATTTACTTGTTAGGCCAGCAAATAACCTAAAGGGAAGAGGAGAAATTTCTCCTTTCCCAACAGGGACATGGACGTGTGTGCTGGTGCTCCATCTTGACTGTGGTCCTGAGGGCCACAGTCAGAATTAAAGGAAGATAGAGTGTAAGAACTGTGTGTCTGAGGTCCTTGTGAAGCTGTTTTGTTGGCTTTGTGGGACAACCAAGAACTTTGTAGGCTGCTTTGCCTGCCCTGAAGCGGAAAATTCCACAAGAGGGATAATTAAACTTCTGACTTGTTAGAGTTCGTGTAGTTTGAATTTTCTGTTATTCACAGGTGAAACTAATACTTTAGAATTATATTGCTTTAAAAATTGGGTTTAAAGCTTTTGCTTTAAAGTAATTAATACTTTAAAACAGTTTGCTTTCTATTTGTGTGTTCCAGTTGGGTCAGGGATAATTAAATTAAGCATATCATAAATGCTCATTGACTTTTTAGAATTGCCGTTTGAAAGCCTACTATAAAGACATTATGGATCTTTAAGAAATGTTCCTGTAATACATGTATTTTTAATGGCAGATATTTATTCAAATATGACATAAATCTAGCTTCTGTGTAGTAGTTTAATATAATCATACCTGCCTGACAATGGTCCCCACAAAATTTCTATCAATAGGAATTTAAATAATGCTATTTAATTCAATCAAACTTTTTTTTTACTTACAGTAGGGATTTTTATTTGGAATCCTTAAATTCTCTAATGTGGATATCAACATTTATACTAGCAGTGGGAAAATAAAAGTTTTAAATAGTTTGCATGAATTATAAACCAGAAAGAATTGCATTTTAGTATGTTAGATTCAGTAATTTAGTTTTAACTAACAAGTACTATGTTCAAGAAACAGAAGTGTGTGTATGGAATGAATATTTGTGTCCTAAAATTCATGTGTTGATGCTTATCATTACTCCAACATGGTGGGTTTTGGAAATGAGAACTTTGGGAAGAATTTAGCCATATTAGATCTTGATGGTGGGGCCTTCTGGGTGGGATTAGTGGCATTATACAAACAGGAAGGGAGGAAAGGCCATATGAGGTCTCTGCAAGCAGGTGGCCATTGGAAAGCAGGAAGAAGGTCCTCACCAGAACTCAACCATGCTGGACCCTGATCTCAGACTTCTAGCCTCCAGAACTGTGTGAGAGAAAATTCTGTTGCTTAAGTCAACCAGTTAATGTCATTTGTTACAGCAATCTGAGCAGACTAAGGCAGGGGTTATTTGATAATAACCTATGAAATTATTACAGGATTTTGGGAATGGTGAGTCATCTCAGCAGAACCTCTGTCTTTGCTCTGGCATTTTTTGTTAGCAACTGGTAGTCTACACTACTTGCTGAATTTTTCTCTTGCCAGGATTTTGCAGGCAGTCATTAGATTGTATATAGTTCCATTACTGCCAAATACTCCTGTTTAGAAGACCTTCTCAGGTATTGACTTTTCTGTGATACCTGGATGACTGTGTGCTGAATTTCATTTCTCTAAACATTTTTCAAAGTTCTTTTGTCTGTAACTTTAGGCATTAAGGATGACTGCTTCTTCAGCCAGCCCCTTCCAGCCCTCCTGGGATGTCTTTGACCTATATTCCTCTTTCCCCAGACTTTCTCCTAACTTTGCAGAATCCCCTGGAAATCAGTAGAAAGGAATCCATGTTGCTCCCACATCCTTAACAATGTTCTTTATTTAAAAACTCAGTAGAGGGTACTTCCCTGGTGGTCCAGTGGCTAAGACTTGGCATTCCCAATGCAGGGGGCCCAGGTTCGATCTCTGATGGGGGAATTAAATGCCATGTGCTACAACCAAGAGTTCGCATGCCACAACTAAAAGATCTACCCTTCACAACTAAGCTCCAGTGCAGCCAAATAAATTGAAAAATAATAAAAGTAAGTACTGAAAAAAACAAAAGTTCCGTAGAAATGCATGAGAATGATTGAGTTTTTAATAAGCATTTATGCTACAAACTCCAGTTGATTGTATAATAGGAAAGAAATGTGATGATACCATAAGTGACCATGTTCCTAATACTGCTTCATTATAATATTTTATTCATTGGATCATTTTACCTGGAGTATCTTTAAACTTTAATACATAGATAATATTAGAAAATAAGCTGATCGTACCAATCTTATTTTCTCAAAATTACAGGTCATTGTTACAATTTGATGACACTTGTATTTTGCAGACTTTTTCTTCTAAATGGTAGCAAACCACCAAAGATTTATATTATATGAATGGATAATGACAAAGAGAATTCAGTTGGTCTCTCGATAGTATTCTTATTTGACCACAATATCAAGATGCCATTAACAAGAAGCACTATTCAAACTTGCACATGCTTGACTGATGGTATTAATTTAGGCACAGATTCACTTTTTAAAAGATAGCCTGTTATAGGAGCTCTGTTACCCTACTGTGATTTTTGACAACTCTTAAGCTAAAGAAACCAACCAAATATGATTGTGTTACATTTATATAAGTATATTTACAGGAGGCCAGCTGGAACATCAGTTTCCTTATCTGTTTTTCTTTTGGTGAAATGCTTTCTGACAAACTCTTACATGGGCTCCTACGTAAGGACTTTTACAATATTCTGCAGCTCTTGGACATGGATCTCTCAATATGAGAATGGTCTGACTTGTGTATTTATATGTCTTGAAAGCAAACAGAACTAGACTAATGTTTTATGAGTATTTTACACAGGAAAGTTTGAGTTCTTTGCAGATTCAGATTAATCATTTTTATATTAAAACAGTTTCATGTGAAACAGTGTTTTATTTATTTATTTATTTTTAAATTAATTAATTAATTTATTTTTTCAGTGGGTTTTGTCATACATTGACACGAGCCAGCAATAGATTTACACGTATTCCCCATTCCGACCCCCCCTCCTGCCTCCCTCTCCACCCGATTCCTCTGGGTCTTCCCAGTGCACCAGGCCCGAGCACTTGTCTCATGCATCCCACCTGGGCTGGTGACCTGTTTAACCATAGATAATATACATGCTGTTCTTTCACAACATCCCACCCTCATCTTCTCCCACAGAGTTCAAAAGCCTGTTCTGTACTTCTGTGTCTCTTTTTCTGTTTTGCATATAGGGTTATCATTACCATCTTTCTAAATTCCATATATATGTGTTAGTATGCTGTAATGTTCTTTATCTTTCTGGCTTACTTCACTCTGTATAATGGGCTCCAGTTTCATCCATCTCATTAGAACTGGTTCATGAATTCTTTTTAATGGCTGAGTAATATTCCATGGTGTATATGTACCACAGCTTCCTTATCCATTCATCTGCTGATGGGCATCTAGGTTGCTTCCATGTCCTGGCTATTATAAACAGTGCTGCGATGAACATTGGGGTGCACGTGTCTCTTTCAGATCTGGTTTCCTCAGTGTGTATGCCCAGAAGTGGGATTGCTGGGTCATATGGCAGTTCCATTTCCAGTTTTTTAAGAAATCTCCACACTGTTTTCCATAGCGGCTGTACTAGTTTGCATTCCCACCAACAGTGTAAGAGGGTTCCCTTTTCTCCACACCCTCTCCAGCATTTATTGCTTGTAGACTTTTGGATAGCAGCCATCCTGACTGGCGTGTAATGGTACCTCGTTGTGGTTTTGATTTGCATTTCTCTGATAATGAGTGATGTTGAGCATCTTTTCATGTGTTTGTTAGCCATCTGTACGTCTTCTTTGGAGAAATGTCTGTTTAGTTCTTTGGCCTGTTTTTTGATTGGGTCATTTATTTTTCTGGAATTGAGCTTCAAGAGTTGCTTGTATATTTTTGAGATTAATCCTTTGTCTGTTTCTTCATTTGCTATTATTTTCTCCCAATCTGAGGGCTGTCTTTTCACCTTACTTATAGTTTCCTTTGTTGTGCAAAAGCTTTTAAGTTTCATTAGGTCCCATTTGTTTAGTTTTGCTTTTATTTCCAATATTCTGAAACAGTGTTTTAAATAAAGCTTTTGTGCTTATGACTTTTATCCGTCAGCACAAGACAACTGGACTTGAAATAGTATGAGACAAAGATTTCTGAATCAATTCTGGACACTTCTGCAAATCTGACCTTAAAGAAAAAAAAAAAGGTACATGGTAAGAAGTAGGACAAAATCCTTTTATAGACAGAACGACAGAACTACGTTTAATAGCTCAGTGTCTACATGTCTTTGTGTTTATGAAGTAAAAATCGAGAAAAGTGTATTCCACTGAACTTTCAGTTGCTTATAAAAATAAGTTCCTACAAATATCTGAGTTTAGTATTATTTCTAAAAGTTATGGTTATCTGATAACACATCAGTTCAGTTCAGTCGGTCAGTCATGTCCAACTCTTTGTAACCCCATGGACTGCAGCACACCAGGCCTCCCTGTCCATCACCAACTCATGGAGTTTACTAAAACTCATGTCCATTGAGTTGGTGATGCCATCCAACTATCTCATCCTCTGTCGTCCCCTTCTCCTCCTGCCTTCAGTCTTTCCCAGCAGCAGGGTCTTTTCAAATGGGTCAGCCTTTCGCATCAGGCGGCCAAAGTATTGGAGTTTCAGCTTCACCATCATTCCTTCCAAAGAATACTAAGAACTGATCTCCTTTAGGATGGACTGATTGGATCTCCTTGCAGTCCAAGGGACACTAAAGAGTCTTCTCCAACACCACAGTTCAAAAGCATCAATTCTTTGGCACTCAGATTTCTTTGTAGTACAACTCTCAGATCCATACATGATTACTGGAAAAACCATAGCCTTGACTAGATGGATCTTAGTTGGCAAAGTAATGTCTCTGCTTTTTAATATGCTGTCTAGATTGGTCATAACTTTCCCTCTAAGGAGCAAGTATCTTTTAATTTCATGGCTGCAATCACCAGCTGCAGGGATTTTGGAGACCCCAAAAATAAAGTCTGACACTGTTTCCACTATATCCCCACCTATATGTCATGAAGTGATGGGACCAGATGCCATTACCTTAGTTTTCTGAATGTTGAGCTTTAAGCCAACTTTTTCACTCCCCTCTTTCACTTTCATCGAGAGGCTCTTTAGTCCTTCTTCACTTTCTGCCATAAGGGTGGGGTCATCTGCATATTTGAGGTTATTGATATTTCTCCTTGCAATCTTGATTCCAGCTTGTGCTTCTTCCAGCCCAGCATTTCTCATGATGTACTCTGCATATAAGTTAAATAAGAAGGGTGACAATATACAGCCTTGATGCACTCCTTTTCCTATTTGGAACCAGTCTGTTCTATGTCCAGTTCTAACTGTTGCTTCCTGACCTGCATACAGGTTTCTCAAAAAGTAGGTCAGGTGGTCAGGTATTTCCATCTCTTTCAGAATTTTCCACAATTTATTGTGATCTACACAGTCAAAAGCTTTGGTATTGCCAATAAAGCAGAAATATATGTTTTTCTGGAACTCTCTTGCTTTTTCGATGATCCAGCAGATGTTGGCAATTTGATCTCTGGTTCCTCTGCCTTTTCTAAAACCAGCTTGAACATCTGAAATTCACCGTTCACGTATTGCTGAAGCCTGGCTTGGAGAATTTTGGACATTACTTTACTAGCGTGTGAGATGAGTGCAATTGTAAGGTAGTTCAAGCATTCTTTGGCATTGCCTTTCTTTGGGATTGGAATGAAAACTGACCTTTTCCAGTCCTGTGGCCACTGCTGAGTTTTCCGTATTTGCTGACATATTGAGTGCAGCACTTTCACAGCCTCATCTTTCAGGATTTGAAATAGCTCAACTGGAATTCCATCACCTCCACTAGCTTTGTTTGTAGTGATGCTTTCTAAGGCCCACTTGACTTCACATTCCAGGATGTCTGGCTCTCGGTGAGTGATCAAACCATCGTGATTATCTGGGTCGTGAAGATCTTTTTTGTGCAGTTCTTCTGTGTATTCTTGGCACCTCTTCTTAATATCTTCTGCTTCTGTTAGGTCCATACCATTTCTGTCCTTTATTGAGTCTATTTTTGCATGAAATATTCCCGTGGTATCTTTAATTTTCTTGAAGAAATCTCCGGTCTTTCCCATTCTGTTGTTTTCCTCTATTTCTTTGAACTGATCTCTGAGGAAGGCTTTCTTATCTCTCCTTGCTACTCTTTGGAACTCTGCATTCAAATGGGTTTATCTTTCCTTTTCTCCTTTGCTTTTGGCTTCCCTTCTTTTCACAGCTATTTATAAGGCCTCCTCAGACAGCCTTTTTGCTTTTTTGCATTTCTTTTCCATGGGGATGGTCTTGATCCCTGTCTCCTGTACAGTGTCACGAACCTCTGTCCATAGTTCATCAAGCACTCTGTCTATCAGATCTAGTCCCTTAAATCTGTTTCTCACTTCCACTGTATAATCATAAGGGATTTTATTTAGGTCATACCTGAATGGTCTAGTGGTTTTTTCCACTTTCTTCAATTTCAGTCTGAATTTGCCAATAAGGAGTTCATGATCTGAGCCACAGTCAGCTCCTGGTCTTGTTTTTGCTGACTGTATAGAGCTTCTCCATCTTTGGCTGCAAGGATCTTCTCTTGTGTTGTTGGAAGAGGATGTTTGCTATGACCAGTGCGTTCTCTTGGCAAAACTCTATTAGCCTTTGCCCTGCTTCATTCTGTACTCCAAGGCCAAATCTTTCTGTTACTCCAGGTGTTTCTTGACTTCCTACTTTTGAATTCCAGTCCCCTATATTGAAAAGGACATCTTTTTGGGGTGTTATATCTAAAAGGTCTTGTAGGTCTTCATAGGACCATTCAGCATCAGCTTCTTCAGCATTACTGGTCAGGATTGTCAGCATTACTGACAAAATGTGGTCCCCTGGAAAAGGGAATGGCAAACCACCTCAGTATTCTTGCCTTGAGAACCCCATGAGCCCTATGAAAAGGTAAAAATATAGGACACTGGAAGATGATCTCCCAGGTCGGTAGGTGCCCAACATGCTACTAGAGATTAGCAGAGAAATAACTCCAGAAATAATGAAGAGATGAAGGAAGTGTAAAAACAACACCTAGTTGTGGATGTGACTGGTGATAGAAGCAAGGCCTGATGCTGTAACTAGCAATATTGCTAGGAACTTGGAATGCTAAGTTCATGAATCAAGGGAAATTGGAAGTGGTCAAACAGGAGATGGCAAGAGTGAACGTTGACATTTTAGGAATCATTGAATTAAAATAGACTGGAATGGGTGAATTTGACTCAGATGACCATTGTATCTACTACTGTTGGCAAGAATCCCTTAGAAGAAATGGAATAGCCATCATGGTCAACAATAGAGTCCGAGATGCAGTACTTAGATGCAATCTCAAAAACGAAAGAATCTCTGTTTGTTTCCAAGGCAAACCATTCAATATCATGGTAATCCAAGTGTATGAAACCATATGGACATAATTTATAATAATAACTTAAAATAATACAGCTTTTGTATTATGGAAAATATTTTGAATTGAAACAGAGGTCAAATTGCCAACATTACTGGATCACTGAAAAAGCAAGAGAGTTTCAGAAAAACATCTACTTCTGCTTTATTGACTATGCCAAAGCCTTTGACTGTGTGGATAACAACAAACTGTGGAAAATTCATAAAGAGATGGGAATACCAGACCACCTTACCTTCCTCCTGAGAAATCTGTATGCAGGTCAGGAAGCACCAATTCGAACTGAACATGGAACAACAGACTGGTTCCAAATCAGGGAAGGAGTACGTCAAGGCTGTATATTGTCACCCTCCTTATTTAACTTATATGCAGACTACATCATGTGAAATGCCAGGCTGGATGAAGCACAAGCTGGAATCAAGGTTTCTGATAAAAATATTAATAACCTCAGTTATGCAGATGACACCACCCTTAAGTCAGAAAGTGAAGAAGAACTAAAGAGCCTTTTTATGAAAGTGAAAGAGGAGACTGAAAAAATTGGTTTAAAGCTCAACATTCAGAAAGCTAAGATCATGGCATCTGGTCCCATCATTCATGGCAAATAGATGGGATAACAACTGAAACTGAGAGACTTTATTTTGGGGGGCTCCAAAATCACTGCAGATGGTGACTGCAGCCAAGAAATTAAAAGACACTTACTCTTTGGAAGAAAAGCTATGTTCAACCTAGACAACATATTAAAAAGCAGAGACATTACTTTGCCAACAAAGGTCCGTCTAGTCAAAGCTATGGTTATTTCAGTAGTCAAGTATGGATGTGAGATTTGGACTATGAAGAAAGCTGAGCACCAAAGAATTTATGCTTTTCAACCGTGATGCTGGAGAAGACTCTTGAGAGTCCCTTGGACTGCAAGGAGATCCAATCAGTCCATCCTAAAGGAAATCAGACCTGAATATTCATTGGAAGGACTGATGCTGAAGCTGAAACTCAGTTCTCTGGACACCTGTGAAGAACTGACTCATTGGAAAAGATGCAGATGTTGGGAAAGATTGAAGGCAGGAGGAGAAGGGGACGACAGGATGAGGCGTTTGGATGGCATCACTGACTCGATGGTCATGAGTTTGATCAAGCTCTGGGAGTTGGTGATGGATAGGAAAGTCTGGCATGCTGCAGTCCATGGGGGGTCTCAAAGAGTCGCACATGACTGAGTGACTGAACTGAACTGAGTCTTACAATTTGTCAGGAAAAATAAACTGAAAAAATAGTGAGCTCTTCCTTTGAAGATGTCTTTCTGCATTTGCAAATAAAGCCATGGCCATTTTTCTATTTAAGGTCCAGATAATTCATCTCCTTTTGCTTCTAGTCATGAACATGTCATGAGTCAGACAGTAACTTGCACTGGTCACGATGACACAGCCAGACCATTAGTCTGTTTTGCTCAGTAAGAGAAAAGCTGAAGCACAAATAGTGAGTTACCGCTCCATCCCCTACAACCACATGCATCCCACCATCCTGCCTCTGCTGGGCTCTAGGGAGGCTCCAGACTAGAAAGTAACATCTTTCTGGAGGAGAGACCAAGTGGGGAGAAGGTAGCTTTAGTCTGGACAGGAGACTCATGCTATTAGATTTGAGCTATAGGGTCAGGTAGAGGTTGGCCTTGTTGATAAGCAACTCATATCCTTTTAGGATGATGGCAGGAGGCAAGGTTGTCTAGTCATCTCAGAACAAGACCGATGAGGACCAGAGTAGGTGTAGGTTGTCCTGTAGGAACTGAAATGCTGTCTTTTTTAGTGGTATCTATTTCAAGGAGAAGGATGCCTAGACATTTGAAAACTTTGTACCCTGGCTGACTCCTTATTTTCAGTTTTTCTTTATGTCTGTACATCCAGTGAATAGATCATTTTATTTTTCTGAGCCATGTGTTACAGTTCAAATCTACTAAACCATGTGTGTGTCTACAGTGAGATTGGGACTCAATTGTACATCATAATCTACATATTAATATACATGATTAATTATATTAAAGCTCCTTTTTTATTATTTCTATATAAACAAAGTAGGGAGTGTTTTAATAAAATATCCTAGATGATATTTCTTTTTAGAAAAATTGAAAAAAAAATGAGGGGTGAATGAGACAGCTTGGATGATTTTTTTCTGTCTCTCCACCATTTTCTTGTTAACTGTGGCATGTCAGTCCAGTTAGAATATTTGCAAATGTGACCAAGTTTTCACAGCTCATAATACAATTTTTGGTAGTACATAGTTGAAAATATTTTTCCAGTTCTTAAAGATACAATTAGCAATCCCTCTTAATAGTCTAATTTTGTTAATATATAATATAGAATCCTTTCATTTTTCAAGCAAATAATATCGATCAGAATGTTCTGATGGCTTAAAATATAATTTGCTGTAATTAAATAAGCTAGAGTCATAGAAAAGCAAAAGGGAGCATTTTCCAGTCACCATTTTCATACTTTAAGAAAGTCAAACAAATTGGTGATCCATATATAAGATTTTATTTAGTCTACATTTCCCTTTCACAAATCCATGTTAAATAATTTTAAAGGAACATTGATTTTGTAATGGTTGATTGCTGTTTACTTAAATGGCCAATTTGAGTAAGTAAATGGTTTATTCAATGTGCTGTGACATCACCCTCAATACAAGGTTCTAAATACTTTTCTCCATAGTTAGTCTGGTTGGATCCACTGACAATAATGTTAATTGATAGTTTGGCAGATATCCAGGAAAATAATCATGATTAACTAGAAAGAAAAATGCTTATGGAGTATTACAAAGCTTGAGTATTTTGTTCATATTCAAGCAAAAGTATTTTTCTAAATGTAGGAACAAATATGTTTCTAAATATAGGAATATTAGACCTCACAACATAAAATAATATTATGCAATCATATTTTTAGAAAAAAAAAGAAACTCTTTGTACCATAATCTTTAACTCAGAGATAACCAATGTTTTTTCTTAAGAATCCTATAGTAAAAATGTTAGACTGTAGGGCATATTCAGACTCTGTCATGACTACCCAGATCTGTCCTTGTAACCCAAACACAGCCATAGGCAACATGTACATGAATTAATGCACTGAAACTTGAATTTTGTGTATTTGTCACAAAATAATATTTTGATTATTTAACCATTTAAAAAGGCAAAATCCATTTTTAGCTTATGAGCTATAAAACAGGTAGTAGGTAGATTTGGTCTATGAGCCAAAGTTTGCTGACTCCTGATGTAAATTATATGCTAGTTTTTATCATTTTTTCTTACAATGATTACTCTCTGGAAATTTGTCATTTTTCTTTTAATTTTTTTCCAAAGCCACATGATTGATTCCATATCATATTCAAAAGCAGTTTTATGTTATATACTATAAGACCCATGCCATATGCATGTTTTATGAAGTATCTTACTGGATTTTTCAACATAAATGATTATATTTCCTATGGCATTCATTTTTCATTGTATTGTTTTAAAAATTAGATGAGGCCCTGATTGATTTGGTGTACTGTAATGTACAGAAGTTTTATTTTTGAAGACACTGATGAGACACAAATCAGTAAACAGACATTAAAAGGTCCGTATTACACTGTAATTTAAGGAAAACGAAGTTGTTTGACCCTGATAAAGAAACCATGGTCTTAATAACTTAAAAGGGTCTTACAAAAGTAACATAATTAAACTATTTGAAAATTTGTTTGTACATACACCAACTTTTATGATAAGAAATGATACCAAGAGTTTCTCATAATAAAATTTAGTTCTCTATGTATGGCTAAAATCAAGGAGAAAATAAGTCCATTTACTGAAAATGAAAATGAAAACTTTCAAGTGCCAACTGCTCAAAACAGTTTCCCAGTTATGTAGGGAAATTTAATATCCCAATAGAAGTTTCTGTGGGAAAATTCTGGTGTTTACTTGGTTTCTTTCCTTCTTTTTTTCATCCATGCAGCTCAGCATGGGAGAACAGCTCTGCAAGCAAGATGAATATGATTCAGATGGAATTCAGTCTTGGAAAAGTTACAAAGCTGGGGCTCCAGTGGTTTCTGCTGATTCTCACCCGGTGAGAAATCTATTCAGGAATCTGTTCTGCACAAGGTTGTAAACCACAAACAAATTTCTCTACACATTGCTCTAGCTTTTTAGGGTAATTCTAGAAATTAGAATCTAATAAATCTTAGTGCTAAATGACTACAACAGATTAAGTACTCTGTGTGAACAGTTGATTGTAGGAGGCACTGTACTCTTTAATCTAGGGAAGCAGTTGTTGATCCAGATTATCACATCATTAAAAGAGATTTGAATATAGACACTAACATACATGAGAGCCTGTTTATAGAACAAATGAGTCAAACCACACCAGATTCAGCTTGCTGTGGTCATCTGCTGTGGACTGAATTATGTCCCTTATAAATTCATGTGCTGAAGACCTAACTCCCAATGTGGTATCATTTGATGATGAGACAAAGTGATGAGACACAGACTTTGGGGGATAATTCAGTTCAGTTTGGTCACTCAGTAGAGTCTGACTCTTTGTGACCCCATGGACTACAGTGTACCAGGCTTCTCTGTCCATCACCAACTCTCAGAACTTGCTCAAATTCATGTCCATAGAGTCGGTGATACCATCCAACCATCTCATCCTGTGTCGTCCCCTTCTCCCTCCTTCAATCTTTCCTAGCATCAGCGTCTTTTCCAATGAGTCAGTTCTTCATATCAGGTGGCCATTAGGTTTGATGATACCATGAGGTTGAGGTCCTTGTGATGGAATCAGTGCCCTTATGAAGAGAAACACCCTGTCCCTTTCTCCACCATGCCAGGACATGGCAAGAAGATTGCTATGTGGTATTCAGGAAAAGGGGCTTATGAATCTGGCTGCAGTGCAGGAGACCTAGGTTCCATCTCTCGGTCAGTAAGTCAGGAAGAGAGTCCTCATTGGTCTCTGAGTCTGTCAGAGACCAAACTCAACAGTATCCTAATCTTGGGGTCCCTAGCCTCCAGAACTATGAGAAAATAAATGTCTGTGGTCTAAACTGCCCAGCCTATGGTATTTATTATAATGGCCAGCACTAAGACATCGTCTCGTTCAGATCATACAGGTAAGAAACAGGTTTAGTTATACATTTCAACATAACTCAAGAAAAGGATCATAGAGCTCAGATTTATTTATTCCAACTCTGACGTTTGTCTATAGTTTAGGCCAACGGGAGTGACTGACTCAGAACATGACCTTCTGCTCAGTATGACCTATTCACCTAGGTATAGGATACATAGGAGATGCCTAAATAATTATACATTTGAAGCTTCTTTCACTGAAGTTTTCTGTACATTATAAATAACATGATTTGTTTTCATTTTTTTCTCAAATGATATTGATACCTGCTTTAATTTTTTACTCTTTTTTCATCGTGTTCTACAGTGTAAGAAGTAGAAAAATGAATACAGTCATCCCTTAGTATTTGAGGAGTAGAGGGTGCTGGTTCCAGGATCTACTTTGGATACCAAAAATCCATGGATGTTCCAGCCCCATAGTTGGCCTTACCTATCTGTGTTTCTGTATTCTTGGATTCAACCAACAGCATATCCTGTGGTACTGAAATCATTCATTGAAAAAAAATCAATGTATCAGTGGATGCACACAGTTCAAGCACATGTTGTTCAAAGATCTACAGTAATTTATGCTACTCTGTAACACTAAGAATTAGATGTATTCCTAAATGTTTTAGGAAGCTTATGCTTTTTGAAGAGAATGTACACAAAAACTAAAAATGACTTCTTTTGTCATAAGTGAGAACAGATAATTAGGTACTAAGTACCTGGCTTTACAAAAAAATGAATTACTTCTGGTTCTATGAAAATGATATTTGAAATGCAAGGATTAGTTTAGTTTAGCAGAAGTGTATTGGATAGCTACTATTTGCTGTGCACTGGATAAATATTCTTTTTGACTGTTTTATTGTCTCTATGAATTTCATACAAAAGTTGACTTTTTGGAAATATTGATATGTTATATATATATGGTTTTTATTTCTTCTTTAGAAGTTTAGAAGCAGGTTGGAAGGAAATGGAAATGATCAAAATTTGACCTGACTTTCCCAGAATGAAAATAATGTGAAGCTATTTTTCATGATTAATTTAGATAATCTAAGCTAATCGATGATGTTGATCTTAAAAATTGTTACTAATATTTAATGGAATGATAAAATAATTTTACTTTCTTAAATAAAAAGTGGTGCAAAACTCATGCAATCATTTTTATATTCAGATTTTCTAAATCAAGTGTATATTACTATTCTATTTGGAAATCCCACCAAAACATACTATTAAAAATGGATCATCTGGGCAATCTTCAAGTCAAGCACAAAATATGTGGTGGCTGGAGTACATTTTCCCACTGAAATAGTATTATTTGTGGTTTTTGGTTTCCAGGTCTTTCATGAAAGCCCAAATAACTTGTAATTTATGTATTTTTCACACTCCAGATCAACATTGTCTAAAATAATTTTCTGCAATGATGAAAATATTCTTCTATCTATGCTATCTGGTGAAATGGGGCTGGTTCAACTGAAAAATTGAATTATTATCTTAATTAATTTAAGTTTAAATGTAACAGCAGCAGTATATTGAAATATTATTCCGTTAAAACAAAACTAAATTGTTTTGCAGGACTACATTCCATGGTTATTTTGCATTGTGTGAGATATTGTTTTACTGGAGTATGCAAATGTTAGGTGTGTGTATTGTTTCCATTATTCATAAACACATCTCCCATCTAATTGTAGCTTTTGGATTGAATCACTTCAAAAGATGTTTTACTGATGAAACAATATTATGTGATTTTTGGATATTTTATGCAGACAGTGTGAATTTTAAGAACAGCTTTGTAAATTAGAATTGGCATTTTAATTGAAATACTTGAAATTTTTACTGTAGTGTAATTAAATTGTTTTACTAATTAAAAAGAATAAATGGGGATAAAATTTTGAATAAAAAGTAAAGGCTACTGTTGGTGCAAAATTGAGTAGAGATACGAAAGTCAGTACACAATACACAAGTTACAGAAGTCAATACACAAATCAATACACAAGAAAATACACAAGGTCTTCCCTGATAGCTCAGTTGGTAAAGAATCCGCCTGCAATGTAGGAGACCCCGGTTGAATTCCTGGATTGGGAAGGTCCCCTGGAGAAGGGATAGGTTACCCCGTATTCCTGGGCTTCCCTTGTGGCTCAGCTGGTAAAGAATCCCACTGCAATGAGGGAGGCCTGGCTTCTATCTCTGGGTTGGGAAGATCCCCTGGAGAAGGGAAAGGCTACCCACTCCAGTATTCTGACCTGGAGAATTCCATAGACTGTATATATAGTCCATGGGATTGCAAAGAGTCAGACAGGACTGAGTGACTTTCGCTTTCACCTTCACAGAAGTCAATACTATTGCCAGAGAGTATAGAAAAAAAGAGACTGAAAAAAGTTATGTTCAAATTTCACAGTGAATACCATCAGCAATTTGTTGCGTCACAGCAAAATTTAAAAGGTGATTGCTGCAAAAAGTTTATTAAAATAAAGTGTGCAATATATTTCAGCAGATACATAATGAATTTTGTGAGACATTTTCTTTCAATGGACAGAAAGAAATAACACAATTAGTCTCTTGAAATCAGAATTGCAAAACACTTAGAATTATTTTTAACAAGGTACAAGCTTAATTTTGCTAAGTTGTAAAATGGTTTGAATACTTACTTTAAAAATAAAAATTAACTTTTAGATAGAGAGATGTAAAGAATATATTTCTTCTATGGAAATTCTATTAAAAAATTATGAGAAAAAAAGCTAAAAAAAATTTAGAAAAAAATAAATCTTTAAGCCACCAAACAGTTGCCTTTAGAATACAAAAACTTTCTATCAATATCAAATATCAATCCTTTCAACATTTAGAAAATTTTAAGTCTTTTGATTAGCTGTCTGACATGAGACATTTTATATTGATACTTTTAGCACATCTTTGTCTCAAAGGACTTCCAAATTTTTTGTAAAGAAATGTTTTCAATTTGTGGTCCTGAATATTAAACAGTGGAATATATATTTTAAAATATATATTTGTTAAAGAAGAATTTTCTATTAGTATAAGAAATGGTTCCACTCATAGTAGATGATGCTGTAGCTATATTAGGTAGAAAACACAAATTTTGAAGTAAAAGTTTGATATTCCCCCTTATTGTTTTGGTCAACTATATGAGAGATACTGAAAATATTTTTGAAAAAAAGTGTTCATGGTGTCCTGAAGTAGATTCTATAAAATATATCCCAGATAGACTGGTTAGTATCATTTATTATATATAAAATGTGGAGGAAATAGAAGACCAAGAGAATGGTTGTCTTGTGTTGTTGCTAATATTTATTGGTTTGGTCATGGGAGAGCTTTACAAAGATGTATTATACTGTTACTTAGGTTCAGGAGTCTTCTAAGCAATGTTATATGTTCCTTCTAAGCAAGGAATGTTACCAAACATTCAATAATCAAAGACAAAATGACAATGATTTTCCTTTTTTCAGCAGTACGCACTGCACATGAATGAGATCAGTTTGCCATGGAATAATACTCAGCCGTTAAAAAGAATTAATTTGAACCAGTTCTAATGAGATGGATGAAACTGGAGCCCATTATACAGAGTGAAGTAAGCCAGAAAGATAAAGAGCATTACAGCATACTCACACATATATATGGAATTTAGAAAGATGGTAATGATAACCCTATATGCAAAACAGAAAAAGAGACACAGAAGTACAGAACAGACTTTTGAACTCTGTGGGAGAAGGCGAGGGTGGGATGTTTCGAAAGAACAGCATGTCTATTATCTATAGTGAAACAGATCACCAGCCCAGGTGGGATGCATGAGACAAGTGCTCGGGCCTGGTGCACTGAGAAGACCCAGAGGAATCGGGTGGAGAGGGAGGTGGGAGGGGGGATCGGGATGGGGAATACGTGTAACTCTATGGCTGATTCATATCAGTGTATGACAAAACCCACTGCAATGTTGTGAAGTAATTAGCCTCCAACTAATAAAAATAAATGAAAAAAAAAAAAACTTCAAAGGAAAAGAAAAGCTTATTTGTGACGTTGCCTAACAAATTATGAAACTTCAGTTGAAATCAAAACTTTCCATAATGCAAATCAATAATAATCTTACACATCTTTCCAGTATGAATGCAGAAGATTTTAATTGCAAGTAATAGTGTTATATAAATATGCAAACAGTACAAGAAAAGCTTGAAGAAAATTTTATTGACATTAATAAACTTAAGATTGTCCTTCAATTGATGGAATATCCTTTTGTGTTCTAGATTAATAGCAAAAGTTGACTCAAGAATTATTTACTTCGACAGATTTATTTCATCTCGATGTGCTTTTGTTTCAGTTGAATTGGTTCTAAAAAAGAGAAACCAACTTTGTCAATATAGAAAATTATATTAAATGAAATAATTTGTGCTTAATTCAGCACAAGAGTAACTATTAAAGCTATTAGAATTACCAAAAATATTAGAAGCTATTAAAAGCATTATTTATTTCTATATATGTTTGAAATGTGTTAGTTTTCTGAATCTATTAATATATTAATAGATTATCCACATTTTTTCAAGTGCAAATTTCCATTCTTTTATGTGGTTGTGTTTGGTATAATTCATAATATTCTGCTGTGTATATATACATATGTTAGTATATTTAAAGATCAAATAATTTCAATAAAATTTGAGCACCTGAATCGAGATGACTATCAGTGTAAAATGCATATTAGACTTTGAAGTCTTCATGTGAATTGTAGGATGTAGAGTATCTCATTAATAACTTTTATTTTGATTAAATGCTGAATTGGAAAAGGAAATGGCAACCCAATCTAGTATTCTTGTCTGGAGAATCCCGTGGACAGAGGAGCCTGGTGAGCTAGAGTCCACAGTGTTGCAAAAGAGTTGGACGCGACTGTGCAACTAACACACACACACAAATATTGAAATGCTAATATTCAGATATATGAGTTACAACATATTATTAAAATTTATTTCTCATATCGTTTTCCTTTCTAAATGTGGCTATTCAAAAATGTAAATGTGGTTTACATAGATTTATATTTTACTGCTGTTCTAGACAATCAGCCATCATAAAGAAAATGTGCTTTGGGAAAATGTACCTGGGATTCTAGGTTTCCATGGTAGTAGCTTTTTCTTTTTTCCTTATGTTTTTCAGTTGAAAATTCTTCAAAGGCAAGAAGTCCATTCTTGTTGCTTCAAATAGCAAATTTCCATTCTTTTATGTGGCTGTGTTTGTTATGATTCAATAATATTCCATTGTGTGTGTAAATATATACATATACATGTGTAAATGTATGCATATACATATTCCATTGTGTGTGTAAATATATACATACATATACATACAAATATATGCATGTATACTCAGTCGCTCAATCATATTTGACTCTTTGTGACCCTATGGATTGTAGCCTGCCAGGCTCCTTTCCTCTATCCCTGGGACTCACATCTTTTACATTTCTGGCAGGTGGGTTGTTTACCACTGGCTCCACCTGGGAAACCTATATAATATGTAATATCCCACTGTAGATAGATAGATAACTATATCTTTATCTGTTCATCTGTTGATGGTTATTTAGGTTGCTTCCATGTCTTGGTTATTGTAAATAGTGCTGCTGTGAACATTGGGGTGCATATATCTTTTCAAATTATAATTTCCTCCAGATATATACCCAGTAGTAAAAATGCTGGGTCATATAATAGTTTCATTTTTAGTTTTCTGAGGAACCTTCTTACTGTTTTCCACAGTGGCTGCACCAAATTTCATTTCCACCAATAGTATATGTGGTTTGCTTTACTCCACATCCTCAGCAGTATTTGTTATTTATGTTCTTTTTGATGATGGTCATTCTGCCTGGTGAGAAGTGATATGAAATGCTTTGATTTGCATTTCCTTAATGATTAGCAATGTTGAGCGTTTTTTCATGTGCCTCTTGGCTATCTGCATTTCTTCTTTGGAAAAATATTCAGTTCTTCTGCCCATTTTTCAATCAGTTTTTTTTTTTTTATATTGAGTTGTATGAGCTGTCTTTGTATGTTGGATATTAATCCCTTAGTTATGAGAACATTTGCAAACTCTTTCTCCAATTCAGTACGCTGTCTTCTCATTTTGTTGACAGTTTACACTGCTGTGCAAAAACTTTTGCATTTAATTAGGTTCAGCTTGTTTATTTTTGCTTTTATTTCCTTTACATTAGGAGATGGAGCCCCAAAAATATTGTTGCAATTTACATCAAAGACTGCTTTTCCTGTGTTTTCCTCTAGGAGTTTTATGGTGTCTACTCTTACATTTATGTCTTTAATCCATTCTGAGTTTGTTTTTGTGTTTGGTGTTAGAGAGTGGCCTAACTTCATTCTTTTACCTGTAACTTTCCAGTTTTCCCAGCACCACTTATTAAAGAGACTGTCTTTTCTCTGTTTTATATTCTTGCCTCCTTTGTCAAAGGTTAGAGTTTATTTCTGAGCAAAGATGCAGATTTTGTAGATGGAGTCTAAATAAATACATCTTCTTGTGTGGGGCTGCAGCTTGGAAACTGCCCCAACTTCTCCTTCTTTCGTCTATCAAATAAGATACCAAGGACAAAGGTTCTGACTGGGTTGATCAGGTGTCCCAGTTTGCTCAGGAGCATTCTACTGTATACTTGATTTTTTGTGGTTGTTTCAGAAAGGGGGACCCCTTCCAGGGCCTGAGAGTTGTCTCTTGTCCAACACTTGGATGTGAATTGTCCCAGGAGACACACGTGCTGACCAAGCAAGAGACTTTATTGGACAGGGCAGCTGGGCAGAGAGCAAGAGGGTGACAGAATCCAGAAAGCCTGCTCTGCTATGCGACTCAAAGTCTTGGGCTTTATGGTGATAGGATTAATCTCTGGGTTGTCTCTAGACAGTCATTCTGACTCAGGGTCTTTCCTGGTGGCGCATTCATTGCTCAGCCAAGATGGATGCCACTGAGAAGGTGGTAGGACATGTGGTGTTTCTTTTGGACCATCCCCAAACTCTTCTGGTTGGTGGTTACTTATTAATTCTGTGTTCCTTACCAGGATCTCCTGTCATAAACTCCTGTCGTGGACTTCCTTGCATAACTCACACAAATGGTTACTATGGTGCTGGTCAGGGTGGGAAATTTCAGTCAGTTTCCCCTAACATGGTCATAAGTAACTCTTATTCAACCATAGATGAGAGAAGCATTTCTGCCCTAGGTTTATGGATATGGCCAAACATGTGACCCCTGACCTTGGACAGATGAGATTGACAGCAGTTTATTAGTCACATTGATTAATTAGAAGACACTGCATGCAACACCAGGCTACATAGAGCTTGACTTGGAAACAAAGTGAATGATGAGGTGGGGGGCGGGGTTGTTTGAGAGGCAGGCTTTGTAGGAAGTAGAAGATGGGAGACCTCTGGTTCTGGTGGAAAGAGGGGACTGAATTGTTTGAATAATCCTGCAGCCCAGCATGCGACTGACACCTGCTACTCAGGCACAAGCAGAAACTGACACCCCCCCCCCCCCCAATAAGAAGGATGTTGTTTCTCTGGGGTACCTGATCCCCAGGACAGAGTAAGCAGAGGAACTTAAGGTAAGATTTCTGGAAGCCTTCCATCCGACTGCACGGGTGCCACGGCAGGACACCACATGGACCTTCATTTTGGGCCTCATACCACAGCCCCGCCCCCATCAACAATGTCCTTTTTCAGACTATAAACTATAAGGTGATTCTCGTTTGTTACCGGCATTCATGTATTTCATTGATTTCTTGGCCCAAAGTGGGAAAAAAATGAAATATCCACATTGCTAGTGTTACTTTCCTGGTTTCTGAAGTAAGTGTATATGGATACACAGGTTTTGGAGTATTTACTTTCCAGTTAAAAGTAAATAAATAATGCATTAAACATCTCCTTCCACTTTTCCTGCCTTTTAATATTCATTCTGTCTAATACACACCATTTTTAGCAAAAAGGCACAGATGTACCAAGTTGATAATAACAGTCTTTCTAGAGGTAAGCACCTGGAAAAGACTTTTTTATATTTCAATAGCACAGAGCTTTAAATAATCAGTTGGGCATTCTGTCCTTAGACTTTAAAATGGGGCCACTGAGGATTATCTTCTGGAAAAAGGTGAGGGAGATGAAAAGTTGATGAGCTGGGCGTGGGGGGTGCAATTTAGGCTCACTCTGTCTCTCCTTGTGTCAGCAGGGGCCACACTCCAGACCATCAGTTAGGAAAATAAGACAGCTCAAACTACCCTAAGCTAAATGGGTTGTAAATGTAAAGAAACTGGAAAACATATTATTTCAGGAGAGCCTTAGCCATAGGTGCAAAAATGTAACAAGTCCTCACCTAAAGACCATGGAAGAAAATGGGAGTTTTTGCTTGGGAATCACCAGAATATGAGAGAACATTTGTAGCTGGTTGTACATAAACTGGCAAATCACCAATCTGAAAGGTCTCTTGGGTTCTATGATTGCCTTAGTTACAAAGTTTCTTCTTTAGAATTGTAATTGTTTCCACATTTGTAATACTATTGTGTGCTCAGGCATTCAGTCACTCAGTCATTTCCGACTCTTTGTGGCTGCATGGACTGTAGCCTGCCAGGCTCCTCTGTCCATGGGATTTCACAGGCAAGAATACTGGAGTGGGTTGTCATTTTCCTTCTCCAGGGGATCTTCCCAAGCCAGGGATGGAACCAGTGTCTCCTGTGTCTCCTGCATTGGCAGACAGATTCTTTACTGCTGCGCCACCTGGGAAGCCATAGAAAATTTGGATATGAGGTTACTAAGCACAGCTTTATATTGTATCTTTTTACTAGCATTTTATGTATTTCTATTTTCTATTAAATGATATATAGATTTTACTGTATTTGGAAAACACTTACTTACAGTGGTCTGCTAAATATTTTTAGTAGTATTTTAACCATGGTGAGCAACTAACACTTCCTCTCCCACGGACACACTCAGCTGACAAGTTGCCCAGCGTATATAAGCCTATTTCTCCAGGAAGGCTATGCCTGTACATACCAGGCACATACATAGGGTAGGCAACCATCGTATGGGTTATGGGACAACTGCAGAGACGATAGTTTACTACATCTATAAAGATGTAGGGAGACTTAAGGTTTCTTTTCAACTTAAGAACTACTTGAAAGTTTTCAGCTTAAGTGATTTGGAAGACAAAAGGTGTTTTTTTTTTTGTTTTTTTTTTTTTAAAGCAAATGAAGAGAGCAGTAGAAAAAAATAACTTTGTGCAAGAAAATTAAGATGTATTTCAATCTTTTAATTCATGCTGCTGCTGCTGCTGCTAAGTCGCTTCAGTTGTGTCCAACTCTGTGCGACCCCACAGACGGCAGCCCACGAGGCTCTGCCATCCCTGGGATTCTTCAGGCAAGAACACTGGAGTGGGTTGCCATTTCCTTCTCCATACTAGATATCAAATACCATTATGCACACTATACTTATGAACTCATATAATCTTCATAAAATTCCTAAAGAGTACATAATGTTGGTATGGTTATTTTAGATTTGAGGAGCTACAGTTAAGATGAAGTTGGAGAAGGACTTCCCTGATGGTCCAGTGGTTAAGACTCCATATTCCCAATGTAGGGGTCCTGGGTTCAATTCCTGGTTAGGAACTAGATCCCACATGCTTCAACTAAGATCCAGCACAAATTAAAACAAAAACAGAAAAAGATGAAATTGGAGAACAGAGTTCCATCAGGTTGGGCATTTGTATGATTAGAAACAGTGGGTGACTCAATACATATTAAAAAGGTTGGTTTTAGTTTTCACCTGTAAGCATATTTAAAAATCACTTTTATTTCAGATACCATACCTTTTTCTATTAATTAGGGTACTTTTGAAATGTATGGAACACTTATTATTATGAAATATTTTCTAACGTATAGAACAATGGAAGTGTTAGAGAGACACTAATGTATAGTAATAACTCTGAGCCATCTTCTAAAGTTTCTTGTGAAAATCATGTATTTTGCTGAGAGTGGTTCAAACATCAAGTGGTGAACCAGTGCGAATTTAGGACAGCAAGCTAGGAGAGTCAGGAAATAACATTTTAAAATCTGTGTGGCTAGAGAATGTTTTTAGACTTAAGGGAATGTTTTAGTTTTAAATAGTTTGACTTTATTTATTTATTTATTTTAGTTTGACTTTAAATGTTTTAATATGTATGCATGCATGCTGAGTCACTTTAGTTACGTCCGACTCTTTGCAACTCTATGGAGTGTAGCCTGCTAGGATCCTCTGTCCATGGGATTCTCCAGGGAAAAATACTGGGTTGGGCTGCCATGCTTTCCTCCAGGGAATCTTCCTGACCCAGGGATCAAACCTGTGTCTCCTGTGAATCCTGCATTGTAGGTGGATTCTTTACTGCTGAGTCACCTGGGAAGCCCCAAATGTTTCAATATTGCTATTTACTTATTTCGTTTTTCACCCTCATCACCTCATAAAAGAACTGAGGACATCATCACACATTAACTTATCTCATTTTTCTTTTATTTTAAGCTCAACCCATAACTATTTTTAGAAGATGCATTAGATTGTACATTTCTCAATTAAGAAAGGATGTGCTATTAATATGGCACATGTGACTTTGGCTCTGTTCAGTTCAGTTCAGCCACTCAGTCGTGTCCGACTCTTTGTGACTCCATGGAAGGCAGCATGCCAGGCTTCCCTGTCATCACCAACTGCCAGAGCTTGCTCAAACTCATGTCCACTGAGTTGGTGATGTCATCCAACCAGCTCATTCTCTGTTGTCCTCTTCTCCTGCCTTCAATCTTTCCCAGCACCAGGGTCTTTTCAAATGAGTCAGTTCTTCGCATCAGGTGAAAAAGTTGGCTTCAAGCTCAACATTCAGGAAACTAAGATTATGGCATCTGGTTCCATCACTTCATGGCAAATAGATGGGGAAACAGTGGAAACAGTGACAGACTTTATTTTGGGGGGCTCAAAAATCACTGCAGATTTTGGCTCTGTAATTGATGCAAATACATAGAAATATTTAGTGTGATATATTATATATTATGATAACCATATACTCTGGTGCTTTCTGCTTGAATTGCCATTTGTATTAATTATATTTAAAGAAAATGAATTGATTAGCTTATTTCACAATTTAATTTGAAGATCATTTTATAGGCAAACCTGAGAATTTATAGCACCCACAGCAACCAAATTAGAGGGAGGAAGGAAGGAGGGTAGGAAGGAAGGTAGGGAAAGAGAGAGGAATGAGAAGCTGCTCAGGAAGTGAGCAAAGAGGAGCAAGCAGAGCTGGGAAGGAAACAGGAGGCCCCAAGGCCTCAGTACCAACTGAGTAGGGAGTACATTTCACTAACATTGTGTTTTCCATGGGCATTTATAGTAATTCAGTCTGGCCCTCCAACAGTTTATCTTCAGGGCAAGGTAAAGTAACATGAGATGACGTGAATAAAGAAACAGTTGAGTCAGCATTTCTTTTTTCACCAGCATATTCAAATCTGTGAAAATTCCCTCCAAACCCAATTATGTGTCATCGAGACAAGAAACTAAAGAAGGCTTGATTTATTACCTAATCTCAAAATACATGGTAACTTCCAGACGCAAAGAAAAACCTATTCATCAGCTTCAGAAGGCTAACTCAACGTTTTTAGTAATAGGACTTGGCATAAAATTTTTGTATTATCAGATCTGTGCAATTGTATGAATGGCTTGGAGATGCTATAGAAAAATGTTATTTTTTTGAATTGTCAAATAGAGAGAAACGAAAAACTTTTTTTCTTGATTATTCTATTGAAGCATAGTTGATTTATGAAAGTGAAAATTCTTGAAATCTTTTCAGTATTCTTTAACCTCTACAAGTGTCAATCAACTCATATTTCTGAGAACAGAACAATAAATCAATTTGACCCAAGAAACACAAATAAAATTAAATTCAGTTAGTATACTTTGATCTTCCTGCAATGATTTAGCATTCTTTTCTGTTTTCCATATAGAAATATGTATGAAGCATGGAAAAGAAATTAGACATTTAAAAATATCATATTCAAATCTGTATAGATCTATAATATATATTACAATGTTCACATCTAGTAATTTATTTTATATATATATATATATATATATATATATATATATATTTCTTATTGGTTAACTACTAAACTATTCCACTAACATACTCCCAGCAAAACTTTCATGAAATAGACATTTTAAATATGCTTCTGACTCATTCATTTGTGCTTAAAAAAAACCAAAAATCTTAAACATATTAATTTATGTTTTAATTCATTTATGATGAAATTAATTCATTTCATCATCAAATTGTGTCATCTTTTCTTGAGTAAAACCTGGTGTATACATTCTTCTCTTTTGGTCTTGGCCAATGTCTGCCTGAATTGGTGCTGGGGTTTTTTGATTAGGCTCATGGCCAGTGTCACCACCTCAAAAATCCTGGTGGATGTTGGAATTTTCCTCATAGTCCAGTGGTTGGGAGTCCATCTTCCAGTGCAGGAAACATAGGTTTGATCCCTGGTCCAGGAACTAGGACTGTAGGATCCCATATGCCGCAGGGCAGCTGGCCCATGTTCTACAACTAGAGATCCCAAGTGCTGCAACTAGAGAAACCCTCAGGCTGCAACTACTGAACCTGTTTGCTCTAGAGAAGACCACATGCCACAACTAGAGAAAGCCAGGCTCCTACACAAAGACCAAGCACAGGCAAAAAAAGGAAATTCTAGTATATGTTAAGACCTAAGAGCTTGGTCCAGAGGAGGCAATGCACCCCACTCCAATACTCTTGCCTGGAAAATCCCATGGATGGAGGAGCCAGGTAGGCTGCAGTCCATGGGTTTGCTAAGAGTCAGACATGACTGAGCAACTTCCCTTCCACTTTTCACTTTCATGCATTGGAGAAGGAAATGGCAACCCACTCCAGTGTTCTTGCCTGGAGAATCCCAGGGACGGTGGAGCCTGGTGGGCTGCCATCTATGGGGTCACACAGAGTCGGACACGACTGAAGTGACTTAGCAGCAGCGGCAGCAGCAAGAGCTTGGTCCCAGAAAGCAGTTAAGTCATGTTTTCTAGCTTTCTGGAAAACTGTAATTTTTACTCCATTAAATTCACTCTTTCATTATGTTCCGAGAACCAGAGCTTGATTTTCAGGTATTTTAGATAGAAATTTAGAGAAGACAATTTAAAAATCCCAAGAAGACATGAGTAATAGCTATCGATTGTCATCTGTTTAATTAGGATTTTTCCATGCAGTAAATAACTGACTTTAGAGAATGCAGTATAAGCAATTCTATATCTGTTCATGCAAAAGCTCATGATCTTGGTCTGGTCCCACACCTGTACCTGGTAACTGGCACAATTTTCTTCTCATTCAAAGACCTCTTTAACTAAATGCTGGTGAGTGCTCATACTTTGCCAACTGCCACCCAGGCAAGGGCTTGGTGGTCTGGGAGACCCTCATTTCCTTTGTTCTCCTTCCATCATACGTTTTGCCTATTTTCCTCTTCTTCTTCCCTATTGTTTGGCTTGATTCATTTTCCCTGGTATATAAATCCATGTCTTGAACCTCTTACAGGGAAAAGTCAATTTTGACTCTAAATTGGATCTGTTTCTTTGACTTTAACCTTTGCTTTTCATTGCTTTTATTATTATAATCATACATAATCACCTGCCTTAGGGAACTCTGCCCCTATGCCTAATTGTTAAACTGAAAGTGACTTTGTTCAGCTCACAGGGAGATAATCTGAACTTGCCCACCTGTGAATGGCTGCAGAAAAGAAGAAATTAACATATCCCCTCCACAAGGCTGGTCAGTCCAGGAGATATTTGCAAGATTAATGACCTTTGTTACTTTACCTCCTCTCCTCCTGCCCTCTCTGTTCTAAAAAAGAATGTGTCATCCAGTTATTTTATTTTGAAACATTAGTCTGCTATCTTCTCAGTCAGCTAGCTTTCTGAATAAAGTCATATTTCTTGCCTCAACACCTTGTCTGTAGACTTATTGGCCTATCACGAGGTGAATAGAACAAGCTTGGACTCAGTAACAAACCCACTGCATTACATCTGCCTGTGCTTAATTATTCATTCTCAGTGAGGCTCTTGACATATCCAAAGCTAAGTAATTTTTTCCTACTAATAGAAAATAAAATGATCTTGCTGGTTTCATACAGATATGATTTCTGAACATAAAAATTAAAAATATTACTCTAACGTGTGTTTGGGCTGTACAACTATTTAGTTCTCATTTCCCATTATGATCCCTTGTTAGAATAAGTGAAGATGCACTACCAATTTAAAATGATTCCTCACCAGTGAGAAAAATGAAAATCTCATCTCAGAAACAGTGAACCCAAAGTACAGTAGTTAATTAAAACTCAAGCAAAATAAAGAAACACTGAAAGGATGCATAGGAAACAGAGAGTCATGGTTACAAACTGTAGGGAAGGAGACCAGGCAGAAAGGGAAAAGGCAGACAGAGGGATTTTTTACCATGTACTTGAATATACTAGTTATTCAAGAAATCGAAAAGTAATAAAGGACAGCACAGACTCTCAGGAAAGACATGGCCTTGTCTTTCCTTACCCTGCTGTTCTTTCCACTTAAACTGCAGATTGTGGAAACATTGAGGTGGCAACTTTTGTGTATCCATCAATGGTGGAGCTGCACTAAGTCACAACCTTAGTCATATTAGAAAGGATCACTTTCCCCTACAAGCAGGAAGGGACATTGAATGGTCAGATATAGCAGCCCCAAATTAGGGTATTAAAAATAAGAAGTGAATGGAATGGAGAAAGTTTATTTAATGGCTGCACATTCTAGAGAGAGCAGGAAACCAAGAAATCTTCATCTAATGACATGAACAGAAGTTTCTATGACTTGTATCTTAAACACTGGGTACCCAACCAGCCCCCACAAGGCACTGACGTTCCCACTCTATCTCCAATGCTTTACAACAAGTCTGTGCTTAATGGACCAAACCTGGCTTGCCACCTGTTTTTTTTAAATAAACCTTTATCATAACAAAGCCAAGTTCCCTTATTCACAAATTGTCTGCAGTTACTTTTACATGAAAAAGGCAGAACTGAGTAATTGTAATGAAACCACATGGTCTGAAAAGCCTAAAATATTTGCTACTTGTAAATAGTTTACAGAAAAAATGTTGGCCTACCCCCTGCTCTGAAAGGATAAAAAATTTTTCCATAGTGTGGTATCACAGAACAGTACTCACTGCTGGATGCAAATTAAATTTTTCCCAGTAGGATTTAGACTACTTCTCTTGGTCTAGAGATGTTGTCCTACACACAAGGAAGAAGAAAGAAAGGAAAGAAAAGGGGGAGGGAGAAGTGAGAGATGAAGGAAGAGAGGACAGAAGAGCATCATGTTGGTCCAAGTTACCAAAGGAACAACCATCTCCAACTGAGATGGAGATTCAGTTGCGGAAAGCTCACTGGGGTTGGATCTCAGCAATACCAGTCAGGGAGTGAGAGGACCAAGTCTGAGGACAGGTAGAAGGTGAATTGCAATGCACAGCCTCCAGGAGATGCCCACTGGGCTGGCATTGGAGCTGTCATGATGCCAGCAAGGTGACATCAACGGGCCAGGACATTCCATCTACTTGGCTGTTTCATAGTTCAGGGCTGGATGCCCTCTGGGCAGTGACATAAGGTCTTCACAGGTCAGGATCCTTATGCATCTTCCATACATGTCCTGGGCCTTAACATTCTAATCTGCTTCCAGGCCCCTGTCCAGCTAGCCAAACCATTAACTACCACTTTGGAGTCAATGTATGTTTTCCCTGCAGGCAACTTTTGGTCCACAAAGGGGACAACCAGGTGAAATGATAAGCACCCCTTGGGTGGGTTCTCCTGCAATGTTGTCTTCCAGGACTATTGTTGCAGCTACAGCCCATTTTTGATTTTTACTTACAGACCCAGCCAACTCATTTCCTAATCTAGCTCAGATGTTTTTATTTCATCATTTGGTTGTAAGAATATGTCACGTGAGTGAGCTTCAGGAGAAGTACTAGGGCAGTGAGCAATGGCAAAGGAAAGAGTCTGGGTCACTTGCTCCTGTTGCGTTCATGGGCTTTCTAGCTCTGCCTGGTCCCTCACGTACAAATCCTATCTTGTGATAAGTGCTACTGAGTCTGCCTGGCCTTAGGGTGTTGCAGGTGTGGCAGAGCCCAGTTCCTTAGAGTCACGATGACTACACAGTCTCTTGACGTTTGACAATTCTTTGCCCTATTTCCATCAAGACCCAGAAGTAGGCCAAGAACTGATTTTCAAATGACGCGTAACTCTCTGTTGCAACTTATCAGGCTTGCTAAAGAATCCTATAATAGATATCTGACTGTGATCCTCTTTTCCTCTGACCTCTACATGAATTTGTTCCCTCAAAGGTACCTGAAACTATATTTTCTTCCAGTTTTGATCAAGCTAGACAGCAGCTTGCCCCACAACCAGGATATTGGAAGGACCCCTTCTTGTTCTGAGATCACTAAAGGACAGTTCTGCCCTGTCACACAGTAAATGGATCACAAACTGAAGATGACCGCCAAGTATTGTACTGCATTTTTCAAGGTACAAGTAGGATGTGCAGTAACTGGTCCTTTACTTTGCAGTGAATATCTGGATGTGTCCAGACCGCTAAACACCTAAAACTGTACTGATTTGTAATGATGTACTGTAATGATGCAGGTCCTTGCATCATTATGTGTCTTCCAGCCTCTGGAGTGTACCTGTCTTATCAAGGTCTTTAACATTTGGCTGCTTCTTGCTCATGCATTCTGATTGCCGTGATGGCATTCATATAATGAGTATACATAGACAACTGTACAATGGACCAGTATCATGATTTGAAGAATGACCGGATACATGGCAGAATGTGTTTCTGTATACACTTTTCCACTCAATTTTTTTTTAAATTTGCAAAATAGGTAAGAAATTATAAAAATGGTGTTTTTCTAATATTTAAAATGATGTTGTAGCTGAGTTTAATTTCATTAAATAGAAAAATATCCTGCAGAGAGCCCTCTGAATCCGATAAGAACTATAGCTTAGAGAGACAAACTTTGGCCCTGTAAGAGGACCCCTCCCACATCCTGCTGGCTCAGTGGCCACAGGAGGAGTCTGCATGTCCCTGGGCTCTGCCCACAGAGAAATCCCCTACCCCAGATCCCCACTCCAGGTTCTGAGATGTTGGAATTTCCTACCCAAACAGCCCCAATCACATTCCCAAATTCTGGGTTCCTTCCCTAGATCTGTCTTCTTAGACCTCAGTCTCCTCTGGCCCTTGAAAGGGTTAAATGTTAGGTAGTTTACTTAAAATAGGACTGTTCAAGACAGACAAAAAAACTCTTAAGGGGATTAATATTTGATTTCCAGCTGTGGAGAAGAGATGGTTTATATGAAAATGTGGTACCAAAGTCTATTCCATTCCAATTTTTCAGTTTCAGGAAGAGTTTCCCTTCTCCCTTTTTGGAGGAGAATAACATTCAGTGCTTGACTGAACATTTGGGTTCCAGATGCCCCTGCACACTCCTCAATGTTTTTCCAGAGAAAGTAGATACTTATTCAGACCATGTCTCTATGAAATAGACACAAAAATATGAAATAGAGCCAGTGTGTGTTGATTGGAATGGGTAATTTGCATATAAATTGATAATATGCATTATGTACATATATTTTCTAATTTACATATACATTATGGTCATGCTCATTGTTGACAAATTTAAATATTACTTTTTATAATTGCATGGTATTTTTTAAACACAGAGAACTCCTATTTCAGTTGCTTTGAGTAGTTTCTGTCAAAGAAACATGCACAAAGATTTTAACAAATACACTTCAGTGTTGACCATGACAACGCTGATTGAGGAAGACAAGCTTCCTTATTTTTTTGCAACACTCTTCTAGAAGGTGTAATTATAGCAGACAAAGAGCTCTATTTGAAAGAATGTGATGCATTCCTTATAACTTGCAACAGAACTGTGTAATTATTCTCAGTTATTTAAATTTAAGGATTTGTTCCCTTGAAGCCTGAGAACCCATCTGTGCCTGAGTCTCATTTTCCTGGTGTTAAATGCCTTAGTACTCAGTATCGGCATCTTTTCAACTGCAGGAGCTACATTCAAATTATAGCCGTTTGCATTAGCTGGAAACTTAAAGCCATCTTTATAATCCTAGAGATTTTTGGCTCCCAAACCTCGCATGTGCATCTGACAAACTCACCTTGTCTGTTCTAGGAGATGGCCGGTCCCCTGATTGGTCTCACTTCCTAAGACCTAACTCCTAAAATCACCTGGAGACCAGTTGGTGTGCATCCCAAGCAGAAGGTGAATAGTATCAAGACATGACATGACAGCCACACATTCCTGTTCTTCACATCAGAACAATATTTCATATCTGGACCCCAAACCAAATCAAACCGAACAAACAAAAAAAAAATCCAAAGCCAAGAAACCCTCCTCTCACTCTAAGGCACCTCAGGTTTGATGTTTCACTTGACGGAAACCCAGCTTGCAATGCCTCCTTTCATCTGTTCCTCAAAGATTATCTAATCAGTAAGTCGGAGTTTAGCTCCTGGTCCTAATGTGTGACTACATGCGTGGCCCTAGTGTGGTCAGGAGGACAAATAAGAAAAATCATTAACCTATTCTGTTTTGCTTTTCCCTATTCCCTATTCTCAGTATGCAAAATATATTTTCTACTGTTATTTGGAAAGAAAATAGCAACTACTCCACAGAAGTGTCTGTAATTTCACAAGCAAGATGTCCCATCTCCTCCTTATTTTCTTCCAATTTCATAAAATGAGATTTTTAGAATATGCTGTTTGGGGAAAAAATGCACAGCCTTAAAGTTGAGAATTATGTTTTATTTGATAGACAATGCAGAGGAACTTAAGCCCGGGATGCAGCCTCTTAGGTAGCTATGCGGGACTGTTCCAAAGAGGTAAGGGAGGAACCAGGATACACAGGGGTCTTTGCAACAAAAACCAGGTAATGGTTCTTGTTGGCTCAGCGGCAAAGAATTTGCCTGAGACATAGGAGACCCAGGTTCGATCTCCAGGTCAGGAAGATACCCTGGAAAAGGAAATGGTAACCCACTCCAATATTTTTACATGGAAAGTCTCATGGACAGAGGAGCCTGGCAGGCTACAGTCCATGAGGTTTCAGAGTCATACATGACTAAATGACTGAGAGCACAGATATACAATGTTTGGGAACATGCAAGAGTCTGGACTCACTGAAATCATTCCTTTGATGTGCACCTCAGCTATCTGAGGCCATTATCTTGTCCTTTACCATCCTGAGTCTCCTCCAGGTGCATCTTTGGGGGTTGTCTGAGAGAGGGTAGCCTGTTTCTGTACTGAGTACCCTCAGGGCTCACTGTCTTTGGGGCGACTATAATGTGATGGTTTAATGGCTGCAACATCCTTTGTTTACTGAGAGAGCAGGCAACATTTTTTCATTAACAATGTTCACTTCTTGCATCTCCCCTTCCTGTCTTTTCTTCTAAACAGAACTTTGAAAATTACTACAACCACCTCTATCTAACCCTTTTATTTTCTTAACTGATTCAATATTCCCAGCTGAGTAATATTATTAGGGTTTCTACTGTACTATATTCCACCTGTTTCAAGTATTTTACTTTTATGCTTTATAGTCCAAGGTAGTCTATTTTTTACTTTTAAGATTTAATCATTTTTGTTTATTCACTGTAAGCAAAAACTTTCCAAGATTTTGAAAGTGGTGAGGGCCCTGATAAACTCTTCCATCTGGGTTGTATCTTTCTTGTCTCTGAGTGGGCTGCTTTATAACTCTACAGAAAAAGATAGTAACTTGTAGAAAACCAAGAGTAATGCAATTAATTTCTGTCTATTGGAATGCAAGCTGTGTCAGATGGAATGTAATTAGTTATTGCCCTGAGAATACTGACTAGTTCTGCCCAGTTTCTCTTTCCTTTGTAAATTCATTTCCACTTTCCTTATCTGATTACAAATGTGAGCTACTTTATCAGTTCCCTTTTTATCCATGTGGCAGTTTTCTCTTTTCTGCATTAATTAAGTAGTAAAAATTATTAATTCAATAAAACTTTTGACACATTAATTATTTTTGGTTTTAAGAGAAAAAAAAGACTTACTTTGCATTTCAAACAAATTCAGTTCAGTTCAGTTCAGTTCAGTTGCTCAGTCATGTCCGACTCTTTGTGACCCCATGAATCGCAGCACGCCAGGCCTCCCTGTCCATCACCAACTCCCCAAGTTTACCCAAACTCAAGTCCATTGAGTCGGTGATGCCATCCAAGCATCTCATCCTCTGTCGTGCCCTTCTCCTCCTGCCTTCAATCTTTCCAGCATCAGGGTCTTTTCAAATGAGTCAGCTCCTCGCATCAGGTGGCCAAAGTATTGGAAACAAATTGCACATGCTAAATTGTAAAGCAAAAAAATTTCTCAACAACTTAAGTTTCCTGGCATTTTATTCGTGTAGAAAATTTTACAGTTTTAGAACCACTTTCCTAGATATTTTTACATTAAGTCTCATAGCAACCCTTGGCATAGAGAACTAGGCAGGAGTTACATTGTACTTATTTTACAGAAGAGGAAACAGGCATTTAGAGAGTTTAAGAAAATTGCCCTGGGATGTAGAACTCTTGATTAATCCTGAACTAGAATCCAGAGCAACTTATTTTTTCTCTATAAAATGGAATGTGATACATGTTAATTTTAAATTTATATGAGATTCATGATTTTGCTATTTTTGGAGAATTATTCTTTAGGATCCTTTTCCAAGGCTTCAACTTGGTTCTTAAGAAACTTGCTTAGCTCATTTGGACAAAACTCTCCTCTCTGCTGGAATCCACCAGAGGCCACACCTCTCTCTGAGCTCAGCTGCTCACAGGTCCCAAGGGCAACTTTAATCAGGAGGGCAGACAACTCACAGCTGGAGTGATGAGAGAAGCATTGTCTTCATGCCGCCTATATCCCAAGTCTCTTTCCTCTTATACTAGTTTTAATAGGCTCTCCTGAGTGCTAGACTACTTGTATTTCAAAGGAAGGTGACAAATAATCCCACAGGAAAATTGTATCTGAATCATGTCTTTAAAAACTATTGTCCTGTCCTTATTTTAAAAGGAAATTGCATCAGTTGTGGGGCTGGGGTACTTGTATATAAAACGCAAAGCTGAATGGACTCTTAAGAGATTACAGGGTCAGGTTCTACGCACGGATGTATTTACATGTGTTGGATAGAATACTAAATCATCATATAAACATGTCTTGTTCAGTCTCAGTTTTAAACTTTCTTTGGTAGACTTCTTTTCTCTCTCATTTATTTTCTTTTCATAGAACTATATTTGTCCTTATGCTTTTAGATAGTCATATAGATTTGATTACTGAAGAGAAACCACCCCATGAAGTTACACATTTCCAGAAACTATATGATTTTAAAAATGTATTTTCAGAAATAGTATTTATTATATAACATGTAAGTTATCTAAAAGAAGGTCCTGTATCCATCTAAGGATTATTACTGTATAAATACCCATATGAGATTTCTTTCAAACACCTCAAATTTCAGCAGGTTTGTATGGTCTGGGTTACTAAGTACATACTCAGCAACCTGAAAAAAATCTGATTTTGTTTAGTGCAGTAATACATGGAGTTAAAAAGTTAGAAATATTATTTCCACTAAATATCAGTAATCTCTTGATAGAGCAAAATTTTCTGGGAGCCAAGCTATTAAATAGGAGAAAGTTAAATGCCTATAGTTCAAAACCCAACAAGCATCTTAATGTAATTGACTCAGTAAAATGTCTATGTATACATTAGTATATGTGAGCATATGAATGAGTGTAGCAAACTATCATGTTAGGATGTAAAATATTGGGAATGTCACATCTTACTAAAAAGTTAGTGCTATTCAGAAACAGCTTTTAAAAATGCATTAATGTGGGGTCATTAAGATCTAAGAATATGGGAAGTAATCTTATAGATTCTGAGGTTCATTTATTAATTTTCACCATACTTATTAAAATAGCTGCACATGTCTCCTATAGTCCTCAAGCTGTAGTTTGAACTAACTCAAAATTATTCCCACACAATTTTGGTACGGAAATTGTTTGAGCTTAAAAATATATTGAGAGGTACATACAACCAATGAAGCTTGAATATTAAAAGTTAGCTTCTTATGAGCATTGGATTGGACGCGATACATGTGAAGATGTCACCGAGCAGATGTCCTGGAAAGTGTGTCTGAAGTTACTTTAGTCTCTCTTGTTGTTGGAGGAGCCCTGTGACTCAGTCCTAGCTGACAGAGTATGAGCATACGTTTATCAAGTAAGTTTCCAGAAAAGCTATTGTTGTCATCATAATAAAGGCATAGAATCACCTTTGCCATTTTTGTCCTTGTCTCTAGAAAGCCTCATATGTGGAGCAATCATGTGACTGTCACACGACAAAGATGGCAGAGCAGGTCTAGATATGGTGCTTGGCCATCAGTGATCTCCTTGAGCAGCTGTGTTATTTGGGCACGTAACAAAAATTTAACAATTGTCTGTGGGGTTATGCTTTGGCTTCTATTCCATATATTCCAATGAAATTCCAGTAAATAAGTATTGCTTTCTCTCACTCTAAACTGTCATTCTATGTGCTTTGTAGCCTTGGAAGCTCTAACAGGGGCATTTAGTTTGTCTTATATTCTTCATCAAGGAAGTCTTTCCCTTCTGAGGTAGCATCTGCAGCAGAGCAGCTTTGTGTAGGGAAAGCACCTCTGCAAGAGGTGGCCACTTTGTAGACAGCACAGCAAATCAATTCCAGCAATGAGTTGATGGAAGTGTTCGTCTCTCCCTCTGCTGAAGTCAGATGGCCACTTTTTCCAGATAGAAAATAGACATCATGCCTCAGTGTTCTCAAGTATTGTGATAAGACTGGTTACTTAGGATGACGCTATCTGCTTTAACAAAGAGCTTCAGACTGGAATAGGAACAACAGAACTTTCCAGCTTGAACAAAAGAGGGATTTATTTATTGCTCACATAAGTCTCAAGTCTGTGTTCCTGGTTAGCAGGCGACTCTCCTCCACTTAGTGATTTACAGATAGATTCTTCTCTCACCTCACTTGTCCTGAGATCTTTGAAGTCATTTTCCTCCAGTCAAGAAGAGAAAAAGCATGAAGAAAGAGCACTGTTCCTTCCAATCTTTGGAAAGGAAGTGATGCAGGTCACTTACGCCCATGCTTCATGGGACACAAGTCATGTGTAGGGACACTGAGGAACAGGGATGCTGGCTCCTGGCTTGAAAACTAAGTTTCAAGTGCACCTCATTGTGTCATATTTCTTTTTTTCAACTTTTCAGATATTGCTTTTTTCACAAATAGAAGGTTTACAGCAACCTTGAGCCAAGCAAGTCTATTGGCATCAGTTTTCCAACAGCGCTTACTTCCTTCCTGTCTCTGTGTCATATTTTGGTGCCTTTCATGATATTTCAAACTTTTTTTTTTTGACTGTTATTCTATTTGCTATGGTGATCTGTGTTCCATAGTCTTTGATGTTACTACTTTGACTCATAAAGTGTCAGATGATGGTTAGCATTTTAACACTAAATTATTTTTAATTAAGGTGTGTACATTGCTTTTTTAGACATAATGCTATTGCACGCTTAATACAGCATATATATGCACTGGAAAGCCAAAAGTTTTGTGTGATTTGCTTTATTGTGGTCTGTAACTAAATCCATAGTATCTCCAAGGAGCGTAACATAGTCAAAATTAACTGTGGTCAACAGTATTAGACCAAAATAATCTCTCTTTCTCTCTCTTTTTTTGCATACAGCAGCAAGTTTTTATTTCACAAGCATCCAGTTCAGGGTCAACTAGGGAACTCTTTTAATCTTAACTAATGTTGCTCACATGTGCAGCTTCTGCTGGTGGATGGATGAACTAAAATGGCCTCAGCTTTACATATCTCTGCTCTCCACATCTCTCTTCTGTCCACCTGGAATAACCATGGTGGCAAAGACAGAGACACAAGGAAAACAGGCAGAAAAACTCAAGGTGTCTTTAGCCATCACTCAGAACTTGCACACTTTCATCCCCACTCTATCCTGGAGGACATGCATAATTAAGGTATAGGTAAAATACACTGCATTGCTTCTGTGAGAGTAACTGCTAAGTCATATGGCAATGGGCATAGAATTGGGGAGCTTTAAGATTTTGGAACCATCAAAGCAATTTCCCATGCTCACTAAGGCTGAGCACAGTGGGAAAGGAACTTACCAAAAGGAATCCAAATTGCCAAGAGGAGGTTTAAGTTAATTCTAAGAAGCCAACAATAAAGTAAAGTTTATACAAAATATTGTATGCGTGTTCATGTTTGGAAGACCAAAATCATATTTTATAGCAGTCCTTTAAATTATGGGTATCCATTTTTCATGTAAAAGCAAACACTGACATTGAGAATAGATTCCATGTCTACGATATGGCCTTCTACTATTACCTTAAGTTCATCATAAATTATTGATCTACAAAACAATTATTTTCATTTGTCAACACATGACTGTTTTTCTCATAGCTGTTAACCATAGAGAAACACTAAAGTTCACAAACTGATAAATAAATGACAGGGTAAACCAACCCATTCCCTAAGTAATTTTAAATATAAATGTCTTTAATTTTGTTTTAGGGATGGCTAGGTATATGAGTCTAAAGGCAGAATCAAACTCCAGATTCATTTCATAAAAGGGAGCTTGTTAAGTAGGTGATGAGGAGATCCTAAAATTGGAAGTACTCAACCTTTGTAAATTTCTATTGATGTTGGTCAAATAAATGTTGCAAATATCATGGTTTGAGCATGTACTACAGTGTCACATGAGGAATATCATGGGGTCATTTTTGGCAATTTTTGCACGAATGAAGTTTTGATTTTTAAGTTCACACATTTCTTCATGATGGAATAACACTTTCCAGTTCTTCAGTGGATATGTCTTCTTAATACATTGATTCTTCTGATCTTGATGAAGTTTTAAAATACTTGGGAAATTAAATATTTGGAACAAACATGTCCATTTTTAAAGCTCTAAAATCAAATAAAGATAACATACTTCCTGTTTTGCCTCCCTTAATTTCCCCTATGATCATTCTCCTTTGAATGTTTTAAATCCATTATTTAATTCCACTTTTCATTCTCATAAATTTAATGGTATTCTGTGTTTAGATGCTCATCTTATGTTACTGTGGTGTCTATTAACTGATTGCAAGAATCCAATAGGGAAATGAATTATTTGAGTATGAAAAATGAAAAGCAATCTTGATTTTTTAACACAGTTTTAAATCTCCCTTATTTATGTGCTAGTCTTCCTGTTTATTTCTAATAAACAGAGGAATTTTTTTGGGCTAACAGAGACATTTTATTGTGCTAGTAAAGAACATGCTTATGTTGTGATTGTTGAACTGTGTCAAACATTAAAATGAAAAATCTATACAATTGAGATTTTGAAGCAGTGAGGGAGTTTTAGCATGCTATCCTTTGAGCATTGCTGAATTTAAGGACCCAAGGTTTATACATAAAGAGAGACAACAAAAGTAATCCTCAAAATATTTCATTCTCAGTGAAATCTGCGTGTGAGGAAATAAAAAGCAACAACGTAAAGGTTATATGAATGCTTTTGATGTCCTTGACATTTTGCCAAATATCAAGAGGCTCAAGAACATTAGAACAAAGATTGGTCTTGTTTTCAGAGTGTACACAATATGGTTGAAGCAGTACATCTAAGGTCAGGACAAAAGACAATTATTTTTGCTTCCAATGAACTCTTCATTAGCAAGGTTTACCAAATAGGGCCATAACTTTTGAGGGATTCCCTCCCATCTTCAGTCACCAAACATTGTCTTAAGCCTCTCTAGCCCTAAGGAATATATGCATCCTTGAGATAAAGCACTAATTTTGATCATATATGGTAAAGGCAATATATTGACAAGTATATGAAATATTGACTTCACTGTGTGCTCTGTGAGGGGACAGCAAGCTTTTCCAAAATTACAGATCATTTGGAATAATGCATAAATTATTAATACAGATTTCTTCTCCACAAGGACATCTTGACCTGCCAGCATCCTGTGAAGTACCAGCTTAGAAGGGTGTTGAAGGTGTAGGAAAGTTTTTTGTTTATCCTCAAACTGAGGGATCTTTTATTAGCTTCTCTTTTTCAAATGAGAGAATGATGGCAAGGAAGGACGTGGTAAACTGTGAAAGGTGATAGATCCTCGGGTAAGCGTTATGCTAGTTGCTCAATTGCTCAGTTGTATCTGACTCTCTGTGACCCCATGAATGGCAGCCTGCCAGGCTCCTCTGTCCATGGAATTTTCCAAGCAAGAATACTGAAGTGGGTTACCATTCCCTTTTCTGGGGGATTTTCCCAACCCAAGGATAGAACCTTGGTCTCCCACATTGCAGGCAGATTTACTGTACAGGACTTGGGTGTGACTCTATTCAAAGCGTGGGTCCTATTTGCCTCTCTGAGATGAAACTCTGTGTTTTATCACCTGAAAAGTTAGTGCAGGAAGCATAGGAACTGAGCAACACTCTCTTTTCTGCCTATCATGCCAGTTAAAAATTAATTTCTTTTAATAGACTCCATATAAAAATGCAGACAACCTATTGAACTTATACTTTGGAAATTAATGCTTCAAGTGTGAATGACTTGAATCTTTGGTCATAGACACCATCCCGTACAACACTCGTCTCTGCAGCTTTCTTGATTAGTCCAGGCCTTTTACACACTTCCAGAAATTTTTTAAATTAATTTTTATTGGAGTATATTGATTTAAAATGTAGTGTTAGTTTCAGGTGTATAGCAAAGTGAGTCAATTATACATATACATATATCCACTCATTTTTAGTTTCTTTTCCCATACAGGCCATTAAAGAGTATTGAGTAGCATTCCCAATGCTATACAATAAGTTCTTATTGGTTATATATTGTCTTACTTAGTGAAGTAAAATAGAGAAAGACAATATCATATATGATATTGCTTACATTTAGAATCTTCCAGAAATTTTGACCATACTAAATAGCTCTTTCTGGTCCCATTTTAGATAATAATCTCTTTACTTGAGCCAACTCTGCTTTCTTATAAACTTTCTGACTTTGTTTGTTTATTTTAGGTAAATAAATACATAGAGTTATTTAAAGAGCACAGTTTTGTGGTCAGATGGCCAGTGACCCCCTTCCTAGCTTGTCAACTGTTTGCATAAAAGTTTAATTAATATTTGTGACAAGTTGTCCAAATGGCCCTCTTTCAAGGAATTTAGACTGGAGATAATCAATCATATTTCCCACACCACATCCAAGGTCACTCTGAGGGTCATCATCCTACCAGCTAACAAACCTTGAAAACATCACGGTCATAAAAGATCACAAGTGAGTCATTTTTATCTGCCGTGCCTGGAAGTGGAGCATGATACTTTCAGTAAAGTTCATTGGCTGGAACTTAGTCATATGGCTACATCAAATGACAGAAGAGACTGGGAAATAAAATCTAGATGTGTGAACATAAAGGAATATAAAACACCTGGAATTTGGTAGTCAGATAGCAATATCTACTGTAAAGAAATACGGTTGCTTTTTCTGTTTTTGAAGCATGTCATAAAATTAACACAAAAATATAGTCTCATGAATAATCAAAACATTACAGATAAATGTGAAAGCTCTCTTTGATCACTCTCCAAATTTCTTCTAGTTCTCCTCCAGGCATAACTGCAGTAAAAAGTTTAATTGTAAATTCTTGCAGATTTAATTCTCTTTAATGTAAGAAACACAATCACTCTGTGAATCTAGGTCAGAGGATGTATGGAAAAACAGCAATAACACTACAGGCATCCACTCTTTTAAGAGTTTGGTATTTATTAGCTTGTTAAATCATAATAACCCAACTATTGGTAGATACCACTGTTACCACCCTTATTCTGCAAATGAATAAACAGAGTCACAGGAAGCTTTATCCACTGTTGCAGCTCAGGGATTAGAGCCTTGTCTATTGACACTGACCCTTCTTCATTTTCCTCCAGAGTTTGTGTGCCTTACCATACACCTCTCTGCATGTGCTGGAAATGATACAGGATGAATTCCAGTCACAAGGGAGCGATAAAAGCTGGACTCACCCTCCCACTGTCAACAAATAGAGAACTGGACAAAATGTGGAATACTTGCATGCAGAGATGAGACTATAATCACAGGTATGTGATCCTTCAGAGACGGGAAGCAAATGAGTTAAGTCTTAAAACTGCCCTAGGTTCCTGGCTGGAGGCAATTTTTGTACTGACACAGACAAGGGAATCCAAGCAGAGGTCACTCTTCTCATGAACTGTGTGAAACAGATCAGAGTTCAAGGAGTTGAACCAGAATTTGTGGGGCAGAGTATCAGGAGTCGTTTAGATGGTAAAGAACCTGCCTGCAATGCGGGAGATCCAGGTTCAATCCCTGGGTTGGGAAGATCCCCTGGAGAAGGAAATGGCAGCCTACTCCAATATTCTTGAGTGGAGAATTCCATGGACAGAGGAGCCTAGCAGGCTACAGTTCACGGGGTTGCAGAGTCTGACATGACTGAGCAATAAGCACTGACACTGATTGTATCAAAAACAGAAAGATTTCCAGAAATCCACATAGAAAGGTCTGTTGAGTTTGTGAGTATCAATCAACACATGTGTACAGTTCAACCTCAAAAAATAGCTCCAGGAAGAGAACAGTTACCAGAGACCATTAAAGAGAAAAGTGTTCTGAGATCTCACAGGACCAAGAACATTCCTCTTTCCGCCAGCCAGCGTGGAAAGGCCTTTTGGATATATGGAGCCTTCAGTACAGACACTCAAAAGACCTGCCTATTGAGGCTAAACAAGTCAAAAGGAATACTGGAAGTCTGCCTTTTAGAAAACATTTTAGAAAAAGGTTCAAAGAGAAAATGAATATCAACATGTGGAATACAATCCCAACAATATCAGATCTTACATTAAATCTGAGTAAAATAGTCTAATTAAAAGGAAAAGCAAACAACTAAAAGCAAACTTCTAGGAGACAAAAACAGATCTGTAAGACACTTGATTGCCTGAAAGAGCAAAGTCGAAACCTCTTTAAAATAATAAACAAAATCTAGCACTCAGTAGCATAACATTACAAAGTCAAGCTTGCAATTCAAACATTACTAGACTATCAATGAGGAAGAAAAATGTGACCCATAATTATGAGAAAGCATTCAATCTTTAAAAACAGACCTAGAAATGATGTAATTTGTGGTGAAGAATATTAAAGCAGTTGTAAATATACTCAACATGCTCAAGGACCTACAGGATAAAACAAGCCGTGAGAAAAATAGTGAAATATATATATACATATGAAACAGAATTTTTGAGTTGAAAGTTACTGTTTGAAATAAAGATATGACTGGACTAAATTAGTAGCTTATTGAATACTTCAGGAGAAAATATTCTTAAACTTGAAGACAGCAATGGAAATAATCCAAAATGAAGAGGACAGGAAAAATAAAGGCCAGAAGTAGATTAACAGAGCCTCAGAACCTTCTGGGAAATATAAAACTATCCAATAAAAATGTAATTTGAGTCCCAGAAGGAAAAGCTATGGGAAAAATTACTTGAGGAAATACTAAATAAATGATTTCCAAATTTGATGAAAACTATAAACCCACTAATGCAAAAACATAAAGAATTTCAAGCAGTATAAATACAAATCATACAATACCAAGGCATATTAAAATCAACTTACCGAATACAAATGATATTTGTTAAAGTCAGTCAGAGAAGAGTGATATTACAAGAAAGGAATATATGTAAACATAACAGATTTTCCATCAGGAGATATGCAAACTAGAAAACAGAGAGATGGATCTTTAAAGTACTGGAGAGAAAAAAAAAACACTTTTAAAGCCTGTCATTTTAGATATGCACAGTGAAAATATCTTTTTGAAAATTAAAGAGAAATAAAGACTTTTCAGAGTAAATTTCCAGAGATAAAAGCAAAAACAATTTATTATCAGCATATCTTCTTTACAAGGAATGTGAAAGCAAGTTCTTCAGTGACAAAGAATATGGTGCCTGACAGAAGTTCCAATCTATACGAAGAAATGTAGAGGCCAAAAATAGTTAAAATAAAGATGAGCATATAAGACTTTTCAATGCTCCTAAAGATCATTGATTTTCAAAAGCAAAAATATTAGCTGTACACTGTGAGATTAAAATACACATAAAAATTAAATTTATAACAAATAATGTAAAGTGCAAATTATGCCACATTGTTATATTGCTTCACACAGAAGGGAATGACTAAGAGTTGAGATTCATGATAATCAAATACGTGTTTTGAAATTCAGACACATGGACTTTGAGGTCGGTTGATTTATTCAGCTTTTGAAAATTAGCATTTATATATTGTGGTGATTCACAATCACTTTAGCAGGAAGAGAATTTTTAACAGTACACTTGGATATTTTTCTCTTTTACTGTACAATATAAGAATTGGTCATTAATCATTCCAAAAATAAGATATAAACACCACATTTAAAGTTGCTGAGATAAAAAAGTGTATGTGAGGCCATAGTTGACAAGGTGTAAAATGGGATCAGAGGCTAATATGAACCTGCTTCTTCTTCTTCGCCTTATTTTGCTTTAGGTTTGGTAAGTGTGTCCATGTGCTCATGAAGGGGACCTGAGGAAGGGACCGTAGAGAGAGCTGGCACACCTATGGAAAAGGCCGCGTGCCCCTACACATAGTCCTGATTGTTCTGTCATCAAAGGTTAGCCTAACACATCATTTAGAAAGGGTTGTGGTAGCTTCCTTATAGTTAAAGAGAGCCACATTTGGTCAAAGGCCTCTGGACTTCTATTAAGTTTCCAGATGTCTTGGCAATTATTTTCACATAACCCCAGTGGTTGCCAACTAGAACCTGATTTTATGAGTCTAGACATTGGGATGAAATAGCGTCAGCAGACTCTGAACTGCTTCCTCTGTTCTATCAGGTGTAAATGTGTTTTCTCTTCTCTGCCAGGTTTGCATTTGATGGTTTCCAGGATCCACTCTTTAAGAGTGAGATCATCCCAAAAATGGCCATTGCCAGAGGAAGGTGAGAGACCTGTGGTGGTCTGGCAGTTTTTCTTTCCAATTCTACATTAGGAGATTACACAGGAAATGTCTGCGTCTCTGAATATATGCCAGCAAAATGAAGTTCATGAACCTCTTCTCTTTCCTCAAATGACCCATAATTAGGGTTTTGTCAGAAATCAATAAAACCCAAAAAACTATAGATTCTTAATGCGTTGCATTAACAATATTACAAGAAAGTTATTACAGCAAAGAAACTGAGTATAAAGACAAGAAAAGTGAAATTTGTAATATAAGTTTCAAAGTCCTAGATGTTTCACAGCATCTCCTAAGACCAACAAACAGAACTTAAACAGCTCATATACTCTGTGGGATTGGTTATCTCACACTTTCTCAATTCCTCTCTTAATATCGCAGACATCAAGTCTTCTTGATAAAAACCATCGTAATAGAGAACAATGACAAGTTTTACTGTAGAGGAAGCAAACAAGAAAAATTTGCAGAGAAGTTGCCTTGAAAGTTAGGTATATGAGATGAGTGACCAGCATAGTATTAGTATTAGTGACCAGAGCCGAGGGAGAAATGTGGCTTCTAGCTTTAAGTAACAAGCTTGTTGACATTTGAATTTGGGCTGAAATGCCATTTAATAGTATTGAAGTCTATATTATAGGCTATTGTAAATAACAATCCCATGTGTGTAAGTTTATCTTGAATATTATACATATATAATATATATGTATTATATATAGTCTGTCTATCTATCTATCTATCTATCTATGATGCTGTGAAAGTGCTACACTCAATATGCCAGCAAATTTGGAAAACTCAGCAGTGGCCACAGTACTGGAAAAGGTCAGTTTTCATGCCAATCCCAAGGAAGGGCAATGCCAAAGATTGTTCAAATTACTGCAGAATTGCACTCATTTCACATGCTGGCAGATTAATGCTCAAAATTCTCCAAGCTAGGCTTCAGTGGTATGTGAACCGGGAACTTCCAGGTGTTCAAGCTAGATTTAGAAAAGGCAGAGGAACCAGAGATCAAATTGCCAACATCCGTTGGATCATAGGAAAAGCAAAAGAATTCCAGAAAACTATCTACTTCTGCTTCACTGACTAAACTAAAGCCTTTGACTGTGTGGATCACAACAAACTGTGGAAAATTCTTCAAGAAATGGGAATACCAGACCACTTCACCTGCCTCCTGAAAAACCCATATTTAGGTCAAGAAGCAATAGTTATATCTACACATGGAACAATCGATTGGTTCCAAATTCGGAAAGGAGGACGTCAAAGCTGTATATTGCCACACTGCTGCTGCTTCTTTTTTTTTTGCTTCTTTATTTTATATGTAGAGTACATCATGAGAATTGCTGGGCTGGATAAAGCACAAGCTGAATCAGTATTGCAGGGAGAAATATCAATAACCTCAGATATTCAGATGACACCACCTTTAAGGCAAAAAGCGAAGAGGAACTAAAGAGCTTCATAATGAAGGTGAAAGAGGAGAGTGAAAAAGCTGGCTTAAAACTCAACATTTAAAAAATCATCTATCCCATGACTTCATAGCAAATAGGTGGGGAAAAATGAAAACAGTGAGAGACTTTATTTTCTTGGGCTCTAGAATCACTGTAGATGGTGACTATAGCCATGAAATTAAAAGACACTTGCTCCTTGGAAGAAAAGCTATGACAAACCTAGACAACATATTAAAAAGCAGAGACATTACTTTGCCAACAGAGGTCCATATAGTCAAAGCTATGATTTTTCCAGTAGTCATGTATGGATGTAAGAGTTGGACCATAAAGAAGGCTGAGTGCTGAAGAATTGATGCTTTTGAACTGTGGTGTTGGATAAGACTCTTGAGAGTCCCTTGGACTGCAAGGAGATCCAACCAGTCCATCCTAAAGGAGATCAGTCCTGGGTGTTCATTCGAAGGACTGATGGGTGAGGCTGAAACTCCAATATTTTGGCCACCTGATGTGAAGAGCTGATTCACTGGAAAAGACCCTGATGATGGGAAAGATTGAAGGCAGGAGGAGAAGGGGATGACAGAGGATGAGATGGTTGGATGGCATCACTGACTCAATGGACACGAGTTTGATTAAGGTCTGGGAGATGGTGAAGGACAGGGAGGCCTGGCGTGCTGCAGTCCATGGGATCACAAGGAGTCAGACATGATTGAGTGACTTAACAGCAACAACATATTTTGAGGGTTCCTAAAAGTAAATATTAAAAAAACCCTCACCTAATCTATACCTCTTCTACTAAATGACTCTACCAGTCTTTTAGTTATCTACCCAAAAATATGAGAATCCTACCTAATTCCTTAACCACTTTTAAAATCCACTTTAATTGTGTTTTGACAAAGCCATCTTGAAAATATCATAGGCCAGCATGTGGAGCTAGAAAACATTGTGTTCCTTTGAGGTTCTCGAGCTATCTTGGATGAACTAGTCTTTTTTAAAAATTTTGTAGCTTATTAACCCCAAAGTTCTTTGAAGCACTATTTATAATAAGCAAGATATGAAAGCAGCCAAATATCCATCAACAGATGTATAGTTAAGAAGATGGTGTGTATATATGTATATGTATATATATATGTGTGTGTATATATATGTATACACACAGATATGTATATACGTATGTATACATAGTGGAATACTACTCAGCCACAAAAAAGAATGAAATTTTGCCACTTGCAGCAACATGGATGAATCCAGAGATTGTAGTACTAAGGGAAGAAAGACAGAGAAAGATGAATATAATATGCTATCACTTATATATGGAATCTAAAAATAATGATACAAAAAAACTTATATACAAAGCAGAAATAGACTCATAGACATAGAAAACAAACTTATGGTTACCAAAAAGGAAAGGGTGGAAGGGATAAATTAGGAGTTTGCAATTAACCTATATACTACCATGTATAAAATATATAAACAACAAGGGCCTATAAGTAGCACAGGTAACTCTACTCAATATTCTATAATAATGTATAAGGGAAAAGAATCTGAATACATATATATATATATGCAGAATATATATATATATATACTGAATCATTTTGCTGAACACCTGAAACTAACACACCGTTGTAAATCAGCTATGCTTCAATAAAAAGAGTAAATTACAGGCTGAGCCCATTCATTAATATCTTTGGAACTCAAAGCCTACTGAAAAAAAAAAAAATTGAATATGATACCTGTTGGATTTCAGGCTTATTTTATAGATAGGGGACACCTAATGAGAGCTGAATTGAAGGGAGAAAAAGAGGGCCAGTGAAAGTTGACTTAAATAAGTCAAAACACTGGATGATGTGTGTCTTAGTGAAAGGAAGACCACAGGGTTGTCAGGAATTGTTTTCCCAGATTTAATACACTCATTACCCAACCCACCTCTCACTCCTGCAGGAAGCAGTGTGGGCCGAGTAGAACCACAGTGGCCCACAAGGCTGAAGGGAGGGGCAGGAAACTGCAGGAGCTCCTGTTTAATTATGATGCTCTCATTTTTGAGGCTCAAAAGGAAAGTGGCCCTTACTTGAAACTCTCATTTGACAGGTTCCAATGAATTACACTTTAATCACCTTTTGTTCTCCTGATGAACCCCTGGATTTGTGTTGGCTGTGTTTTGGAACACAACTTACTTCCTGTGAGCAGACAGAGCCCCACATCTTTGTGCTCCCTGGCAAGTGAGGATCAGGACACATTAATTGTACTTAAGTATCTCTTGAATATTCTCTCTCACTTTTATCTCCACTGACTCTACAGTTTAGACACTTATCTCAAATGGATTTTTCCCAAAAGACTCCTAACTGATAAAATGCTCTTCAATGTCATCCATCCAAACCATTCTCGATTCTGTTGCCAGAGTTCTTTATAACTCGAAATCTTGGTCAGTTTACTTTTATGCTTTAATTTCTTTAGTGGTACCCCCCATACTTATGACATGAGATGAAATCTCTTTCCCAAAGTCATAGAAGCTGTCTAATCATGACTCTTGCAAGTTTCTTTCATGAATTTAATATATATACATACACTGAATATGCATATACACATAGGTAAGTATATATATACTGTAATGAATATATATACAATATTATATATAGTCAAATATCTATACACACATTATTTTACATACATAGCCATTTAACAAATACATTCTGAGTAGCTATTGTGTTTTTCATTAAAGAAACTTACATTTCCAAAGTCAAGGATATTTAATAAAAAAAAAACATTCCTTACAAAATAACAAATTAATAACATAGTGTATGTTCTGAGGAAAATTAAAGAGGGTGTGGAACAGAGAAACTGAAGTGTGGAGTGGGAATAATGGATACTTCAGGTAGATTACAGAGGGGTCACCTTGCAGAGGAAAAGATGCCTGAGCTATGACTTGAACCGATCCATTTGCATAAACAGCTTGGGTGAGAGAAGGAAAAGTGTAAAGACCCCCCTCCCAAAGAGCAAAGGCGAGAGTAGCTGCAACACAGCTGGGAGCAAATAGAGAAGATTGCTTAAAGGTAAAATTTAAAAAGTAAACAGAGCCAGATACTGTATAATAATAACTATTCTATTAGCAAGAAGTGCAATAAAAATAATAACAATGCATAATATAACACAATGGACCAAACATTATTTCAAACAAAAAATGAACTCATTTATTCCTAATCCTATTTCTACAACAGAAGTACTATTATTAGTCACTATTTTGCACATTAAGACCCTGAGAAAGGAGAAAGTGAATGGCTCATCCCAGATCATATAGAAAAATTTATAGTTAGTGGCAGAATCTATTACTTACACAAGTAGTCTGGCTTTAGAATCTAATCACCTCTACTATTACATACCAGGAGTTTATCAGACAGAATAAGTATTTTAATTGTCTCCAAGTGCAATGAGAAGCTAATGCAGAGTATTAAGTAAAGAAGGTAAGATTTACCCTTTAAAAGGTTTTCTTTAGACACTGTGCATTTGTTTGAGAGGCAGTACTGGCAAAAAAGAGGCAAAAAAGATCAAAGTACAAATGCAGTCATCTGGCCAAGAGATGCTTGTGATTTGGGCAACGTAGTAGCAGATGAGCTCGTGAGAATTCCACCAGTTTCAACAGATCTTAAAGGTGGAGACAAAAGATTTGTTGAACAATGTCTAGCAGAGATTATGCAATAAGACTCTCAAGGAAGATAATTTTGGCTCATTGAATGTATTATGGTGATTCCATTAATGTCAGAGGGGAGGAAAGTAAGAGGGGATGAGCCCCACACAGAGGACTTTTCTTGAGAAATGTTAAGCTTGACTTGTGCACTGGATGTCCAAGTAGAGTATTTAAGACAACGGAAAATAAATATTGGTGCTCAGGGTAAGGTTTGGGCTGAAGGTATAAAATTTGAACATCATCAGTATATGGGTAACTAATAAAGCTAAGGAGCCAAATGAGTTCACCACCATGAAAAGGAACAGAGACATTATTCTTATTTAATTGTTGTATCCCCATATTTCTGATCCTTCATACCTTTGGACCTTTGTAGACAGTTAGGTAATAATTTTTTTCTGAAAGAATACATCTAATCTTTCATTTCTTGAGACTTTATCTCCAGTAAAGTTTTTTCTGATTACTTATGAAGAGTTGGGAACTGTTGAAAACATTTATTCCTTCTTTCCTTCCTTCCAACTGTCCATCCATCTATGCATCCAGCAGGCTTATATTGGTTTATGTTAGCTGACTTATACCAGGGAGTTTGATAAGCTTTCAAGGATGCATAGAATATGCAAACGACTAAGTCCCTGTCTTTTGGAATTTTGTTGTCTCCCTGCATTGTTTACAACCATATCTTTCAAACTTTGCTTTGAAACATAGTGAGTCATAAAAACAATTTAACCATCAGCATGAGAAAAGTAACAGAAAATATAAGATAAAATCCCCAAATGTATCATGCATAACAATTATAAGAATTGTTTATGAATCATTTCCCCCTGACATATGCATCTACTAGATTGAAACAAAGTGTGTAATTTTTATTAGGGAAAATTTAAAATACTCTTTCAATATTTGAAAGACACTGTATATGATTCTCTCCCCATTTGGCTTAAAAATGGAGGAAGGGGCCAGATCTACAAATATTTCTACCTTTGAATCTTCAGGACACAAATCCTGATGTTGATTAGAGAAGCAATGATATTTGTGGGAAAGACAGGGAGAGGGAGAAGACATAGAAAGTGGGGCACCTGAAGGAGAGAGCAGCACATACACATCGGGAAGGTTGGTTTCTGCTGCCACGAGCAGTTAGCCAAGTGCTGGGAATGCCCACATCTTGGTGGGAAGACAAGTGCTGAGCGACTCCAGAAATAGCTGTGTCATAGTCGCTAATTACACCACAGACTGAAGGAACACTAAGATATCAAATTAAGTGAGAGGCATTTTAATGTCGGTCCCCTGCTGATTGTTATTAAGGACTGGGTTTCTGATTACCACCAATTCCCTTTATGCTTTGAAAAATAAATAAATATTAAATGGTTGTTGCTTGCTTTATCTTTAATTAACTGATGTGAAATTTTATCCTCTGGACCAATGAGCATCCCTTATCCATGGATAACTGCATCTTTGGTGATAATTCACATTCTTAGAAGAAAGAAGTCTATGTGTAAGTGGAATGCTTGATCTCAGTAAATGGAAAAGGATTCAAACTCTGGTTGTATTGTGACAAGGGCAATCCCTTGCTGGGAAGAATGGTAAAAGCTTTTATCTTGATTCAGATTTTGTTTTCGATTCTTTCATTAAATCCAAATTTAAAGTGATAGGCCATAAGTATACATTTTTAAAATCTAATCTTTTTCTGCATAAAATATTTATTTTCGTGGTCTTTTGAACTGGAACAGTGTTTGCTCATGAGCACTAAAATTTAAAACACCATCTTGACCACAATCTAAAGATGCAGAAAAATATGTGGAGACCTCTTTGTTTTGCCAGGAGAATGTTTTCTAAAGAAATTTTATAGTAAAATGCATGTACTATGTTCACAGTACTTACAGAAAAGTGGGCTAATGTGAAAAAAGGTTCTGAATATATGAGTATCTTAATAATGTTTTGATTGAAGGAAGGAAGAAAGAAAGAAGGGAAGGGAGGAAGAGAGGATGAGAAAGAGGAGTTGGGGTGAGAGCAACGAAGGAGGCTTCTAATATCTATGTGTTGCCATGGGAACAGCATCCCACTTCTTCCAAGGCAACAGCAATAATAATGAATTTTACTTGGAAACAGAAATAGAAACCCTCCCCCAAAAAAGCCTGATCCTCAGTACAGTCTATTCCTAAAAAAGTATTCATAGTAACTTCCAGAACTTAAAATATTTTTTGTCTAATTGTAGAACAACATAATCATTCACTAAAATGGAATGATTGATATCCATAAGAACTGCAGCAGTGACAATGTGGTATACACCTGCAGTGGGAGTCTGGAGGTATGGGGAAGAAACTGTGTGCCCCTAGATTCTTTCCCAGAAGAAGGAATATTTTCTTTTGGCTAAAATCTATAGGGCTGGGACAGTGTCAGTGAGCTGCAGTCTGAGATGAAGCAGAGAAGGGAGGTTTCAGACATACAGGAATTAGAGGGAATTTCTCTTCCCCTCCCCACCCTTCCACACATAGTTTCTGTGTGGTTACATCATGTGATCAGCATACAGGTAGTGCTCAATAAGTGCTGGCTGTTACTTTGAATGAATTGAAATGGATGACCTGGTGCAATCCCCAAGCAGGTAGAGAGGGACACAGAAGTATGGTGGGCGCACTAATGAGCTCCAAGATGTCTATATCCTTGTCCTCAGGACCTGGAATAGGTTTTGTTACCTGGCAAAGGCCAAGAGTTGACTCATTGGAAAAGACCCTGATGCTGGGAGGGACTGGGGGCAGGAGGAGAAGGAGATGACAGAGGATGAGATGGCTGGATGGCATCACCGACTCAATGGACATGAGTTTGAGTAAACTCTGGGAGTTGGTGATGGACAGGGAGGCCTGGTGTGCTGCGATTCATGGGGTCACAAAGAGCTGGACACAACTGAGGGACTGAACTGAACTGAACTGAACTGAAAAGGGGAATTAAGGTTTGGGTGGCATTACAGTTGCTAATCAGTTGATTTTCATTTAGTTTTAAATTAACTTTTATTGGAGTGCAGTTGCTTTACAATGTTGTGTTAGTTTCTGCTCTACACCAAGGTGAATCAGCTGTATGCGCCATCTTTTTGGATTCCCTTCCCATTTAGGCCACCACAGAGCCCCGAGCAGAGTTCCCTGTTCTGTGCAGTAGGGTCTCATTGGTTATCCATTTTAGACACAGTAGTGTATACACGTCAATCCCAATCTCCCAATTCATCCCACGCCTCCCCCTTCCCCCTTGGTATCCATACATTTGTTCTTTATAGCATCTGTACATTTTTTCTAGATTCCACATATATGTGTTAATATTTGATATTTGTTTTTCTCTGTCTGACTTACCTCACTCCATTCTGTATGACGGTCTCTAGGTCCAGTAACCTGATTTCATTCCTTTTAATGGCGGAGCAGTTGAGTAATAGAGTAATAGAGATATTACCCTGAGTTAATTGGTGGGCCCAGTGTCATCCCAAGGGTCCTTAAGAACAGAAGAAGGAAACAGGGAGTGAGTTTAGTGCTGTGATATGACACTCAGTGCATTTTTACTCACTTTTCAGATGAAGGAAAGGACTAGGAGTCCAGGGCCAGTAGACTCTCTTAGAGTCTCCAAAAAGCAACCCAGACCAGTGACACTTTGATTTTAACCCAGTGAGACCTGTGTCAGACCTCTGACCTATAAAACTGTAAGATTTACAAACACTTTGCATGTGTTTAAGCCACTAAAACTGTGGTGAATTTTTACAGCAAAATAAAAAACTATTATTAAGTTTCTAGAAATATGCAGGAATGACTTTGGTAGTGATGTTCAGGCAAAATGTAAACAAATCTCAAGGGACTGGAGACATCTTATTGAAAGTTTCAAATTCTTAAAGGCACAGAAAAATGTAAAATAATTCAATTCGTATGTGTTCAATCTACTGTCAGGGTTAAATATATTTAAATCAGTGCAATCTGTCATCAGCTCCTATGTCCACTCTTCTATTGTGTCTGCCCTCAATGCCACCCCACAGCTTTATATTCATGTGCTCATGTGTACTTCACCACACACAGACACACACAGACACACACACACACACTCTTGCACATTTATGGCATTTTAATTGTACGTCCGTTAGGCACTTTTCAGCTTTTTTCATATTTGACTACACTTGTGACAGACTACAACACTAACAAGGTCTTTATCTCTTGAAATTCTCTGTTTCTTTCACGTGCCAAGTACCATGCTTTCCATTTTTTTGTTCTTCCTCTCTTAGCACTCCTGATTTTTTTCTCTCATTTTCCTTTGTATTTTTGTTAATTCAGAGAATGGAGAATCTCAGTAATTCAAACACTAGGGACAGGGTAGCTTTAAATATGTAAAAAGCAATAAGAGAGGTTGAAAAGTACGGAACTCCTAGAGCAGCCAACGTAGGAACTCTAGACTGGATAGAACCTCACATTGAAAGATTTGGGGCCTCAGAAAGAAGAGTTTGTGAATCTACATTTTCTGTTTCCTTCATTTATAAGACAAGTACTTCAGACTCTGATTCTTTTGGAATATCTTTTAACTTCTCTCATGACCATTTTATCTTCAAAAACTTTATTTTAGAGCAGTTTTAGATTCACAGCAAGACTGACCAGAAGGTACAGAGATTTCTATACATTCCTGCACCTCCCACAAGCATAACCTCCCCTGATATCAACATCCCCCCCACCAAGTGATACAATTTGCTACAATTGATGAGCTTACATATATAGCATTATTTCTCAGAGACCATAGTTGAACATTAGGATGCAGTCTTGATGTTCTACAGGTCATGGGTTTGGAGAAATGTATATTGGCCTGTATCCACCATTGTAGTAGAACACAATGTCATTCCCAGAGATGCAGAAATGTTTAATTTAAATGAAGCCCAGTTTAACAATTCTTCCTTTCTTAGATTGTACCCTTATTATTGCATTGAAAGATTCACTCCCAAACCTAAAGTCATTTTTTTGCAGGTTGATGTCCTGTTGTTCCAGCACCACTAGGTAAAAATACTTTCTTTGATCCATTGTACTACCTTTGCTCCTTTGTCAAATGTCAGTTGACTCTATTTATGTAGATTTATTCCTGAGCTCTCTATTCTGTTCCACGGATCTATGTCCATTTGCGTCAGTAATCTACTATCTTGATTACTGTAGCTTTATAGTAAATCATGAAGTCAAGCAGTGTCAGTCCTTCAACTTTGATCTTCTCTTTCAGTATTTCATTGGCACCTCTCTTTTGCCTATCTATTTCATACACTTTTATTCCAGTTGTATTGAGACATAATTGATACACAGCACTGGATAAGTTTAGGGTGTACAACATAATTGTTTTATTTATATGCCTTATGAAAGAATTACTGCAATAAGTTTATTGGACCTCCATCATCTTCAGTTCAGTTCAGTTCAGTCACTCAGTCGTGTCCGACTCTTTTCGACCCCCTGAATCACAGCACACCAGGCCTCCCTGTCCATCATCAATTCCCAGAGTTTACTCAAACTCATGTCCATCGAGTCAGTGGTGCCATCCAGCCATCTCATCCTCTGTCGTCCCTTCTCCTCCTGCCCCCAGTCCCTCCCAGCATCAAGGTCTTTTCCAATGAGTCAACTCTTTGCATCAGGTGGCCAAAGTATTGGAGTTTCAGCTTCAGCATCAGTCCTTCCAATGAACACCCAGGACTGATCTCCTTTAGGATGGACTGGTTGGATCTCCTTGCAGTCCAAGGGACTCTCAAGAGTCTTCTCCAACACCGCAGTTCAAAAGCATCAATTCCTCGGCACTCAGCTTTCTTCACAGTCTAACTCTCACATCCATACATGACCACTGGAAAAACCATAGCCATGGCTAGACGGACCTTTTTGGAAAAGTAATGTCTCTGTTTTTAATATGCTATCTGGGTTGGTCATAATTTTCCTTCCAAGCAGTAAGAGTCTTTTAATTTCATGGCTGCAATCACCATCTGCAGTGATTTTGGAAGCCCCCCAAAAATAAAGTCAGCCACTGTTTCCACTGTTTCCCCATCTATTTGCCATGAAGTGATGGGACCAGATGCCATAATCTTAATTTTTTGAATGTTGAGCTTTAAGCCAACTTTTTCACTCTCTTCTTTTACTTTCATCAAAGAGGCTGTTCAGTTCTTCTTCACTTTCTGCCATAAGATCTGCATATCTGAGGTTATTGATATTTCTCCCACCAATCTTGATTCCAGCTTATGCTTTACCAGCCCAGTGTTTCTCATGATGCACTCTGCATGTAAGTTAAATAAGCAGGGTGACAATATCCATCATCCTATATAAACACAAAATAAAAGAGATAAAAAAAAACTTCTTGTGTGATGAAAACTCTTAGAACTTACTCTCTAAACTTTCATATATAGTATGAAGCAGAATTGATTATGGCTTCCCAAGTGGCACTAGTGGTAAAGCATCAGCCTGCCAATGCAGGAGACTTAAGAGATGAGACGTGGCTTCCTGGGCTGGGAATATTGCCTGGAGGAGGAAATGGTAACCCACTGCAGTAGTCTTACCTGGAGAATCCCATGGACAGAGAAGCCTGGTGGGCTACATCCCACAGGGTCGCAGAGTCGGACATGACTGAAGCGACTTAGCACAGCAGTATTGATTATGTAAATCATATTGTACATTATAGCCCTAGTACTTATTTATCCTGTAACTGGAAGTTTGTACCTTTTGATCAATCCAGTCCCCCCCTTCACCCTACTCCCCACCTCTGGTGACCACAAATCTGAGCTCTATTTCTATGAGTTTGTTTTTAAAACATAGTTAACCTACTGCATTATGTTAGTTCCTGGTGCACAACACAGTGATTCAGCATTTCTATACATTACAAAATGATAACCATGAGAACTCCAGCTACCATCTGTCACAATATAAAGATATCACACAGTTGTTGACTGTATTCCCCACATTATGCATTTCATCCCTGTGACTTATTTTGTAACTGAAAGGTTGTAGATCTTAATCTCCCTCACCTATTTCTCTCCTGTCCCCATCCCCTCCCCTCTGGCAACCACTTCTTTATTCTCTGTATCTATGAGTCTGCTTCTGATTTGTTATGTTTGTTCATGTGTTTTGTTTTCAGATTCCACATATAAGCAAAATCATATGGTATTTGCCTTTTTTTGTCTGATTTATTTCACTAAAGTATAGCGCTCTCTAGATCCATTCATATTGTCACAAATGGCAAGATTTCATGTTTTTATGGCTGAGTGATGTTCCATTGTATGTAAACATTCTTTATCTTTTGATGAACATTTAGGTTGCTTCTATACCTTGTCTATTGTAAATAATGCAGCAATGAACATAGGCATTTATGCATCTTTTCACGTTAGTGTTTTTGCTTTCTTCAGAAAAATATCCAAAAGTGGAATTGCAGGATCATATGGTAGTTCTATTTTTAATTTCTTAAGGAAACTCCATATAGTTTTCGGTAGTGGCTGCACCAATTTCGTTCCCACCAACAGTGCACAGGAGTTCTCTTTTCTTCACATCATCAACAACATTTATTTGTTGTCTTTTTCATAGAATCCATTCTTACTGGTGTGAGGTGATATTTCACTGTGGGTTTAATTTGCATTTCCTTGTTAGATAGTGATGTTGAGCAACTTTTCATGTGCCTGTTTGCCATCTGTATATATTTTTGGAAAAAGGTCTACTCAAGCGCGCTGCTCAATTTTTAATTAGTTTTTTTTTTAATTGAGTTGTATGAGTCTTTGCATAGTTTGCACATTAACCCATTATCAGATATATCACTTGCAATGTCTTCTCCAATTCAGGAGCAACTTTTTCATTTTGTTGATAGTTTCCTTCACTGTGAAAGAACTTTTATAGTTTTATTAGGTCCCACTTGCTTATTTTTGTTTTTGCTTCTCTTGCCTGAGGAGATAGATCCAATAATAGCTTAACTCTGTGTCATAGAGAATACTGTTTTTGCTTTCTTCTAAGAATTGTATGATTTCAGATCTGATACTGAAGTATTTTATTCATTTCAAATTTATTTGGGTGTATGGTGTGAGTAATCCAATATGATTCTTTTTGTATATAGCTGTCCATTTTTCTCAACAAAATTTATTAAAGAGTCTGTCTTTTCCCCATTGTATATACTTGACCCTCTATCATAGATAAATTGACCATATAAATGTGAGGTTAATTTGGGACTCTTGCTTCTGTTTCATTGATTTATGTGTCTCTTTTTTGTGCCAGTACAATACTGTTTTTATTTTTGTAGATTTGTAATATAGCATAAAATCAGTATATGTCTTTATTCTTCTTTCTCAAAACTGTTTTGTCTGTTCAGATCTTTCACATTTTCATTCCAATTTTAGAATTATTTATTATAATTCTTGGGAAAATGTCATTGGTACTTTGATAGGGATTATACTGAATCTGTAGATTTCCTTAGGTAAGAAGAACATTTGCTAAAATTATTAATTTTTCTAATTTGGTGAGCACAGTATATTTTTTAATTTGTTTGCATCATCTTCAATTTCCTTCATCAATGTCTTATTGTTTTCCTAGTACAGGACTTTCACCTCTTTAGCTAAATTTATTCCAAAGTATTAATATTTTATTCCTTTTTATGCAATTATGAATGGGATTGATTTTTAAATTTATCTTTCCAATAATTCATTGTTAGTATATATAAACACCACTGATTTCTGTATGTTAATTTGTATTAATATATCTTCAACTTTACTGAATGAATTATATATATATGTGATTATTTCAAGTTGATGATCTCTTAATTTTGAAAATATTGTTTTTTTGCATTTTTCTACTTCCTCTGAGGCAGGAGATAAATGGACTCTAGGAGAGGCATTTACAACAAGCCTTCTGTTCATATTTCCTAAGGCAGAGGTAGATGGACTCCAGATTAGGTATTTACAAACAGCCCCCTATTTATACTTTCAGGTATAAATAACAACAGGAACAGTGTAAATAGCTGGACTTTATCTCCAGGGGACACTTCAAAATAACTGTAAAGTGAAACAAACTATATAAAAGATCAACACATTGTCCAGTTGTTTTGAAACATTTCTGCTCATTGGAAATATATCTGGTGCTTTGGCGAAAAAGAGTAATACCTGGGCATTTGTATCTTTCAAAAAATTCCAAGATAATTCTGATATATAGCTGGGTTTTAAAATGTGATTACAGATTTTTCGATTACATGGCAGTTTTGGTGATACAGAATTCTATTATTTTTCTGTTGACAAATTATGATACAATGTTATTGAGTAAAATTACATAATCACAATAGTAAAAGATGGTTATCAGTTTTCACAATCAGTTGCCAGATAAAAAATTAAAGATAATTACAGTTGCAAGTCATAATGGGAAAATAATTAACCTAACAATACAAAATAATTATATGCAATTTGGGGGGGTCAAGTAGAGTGATATGGTAGGTGGAAGTGCATAGATGCACGTTTTTATCCCCCCAACCAGTTTATGTCTTTTGATTGGAGCATTTAATCCATTTACATTTGAGGCAATTTTAGATATTTATGATCTTATTACCATTTTCTTAATTGTTTTGAGTTTATTTTCAGTAGATTTTTTCCTTCTCTTGTGTTTCCTGCCTAGAGAAGTCCCATTAACATTTGTTGTAAAGCTGGTTTGGTGATGCTGAATTCTCTTAGCTTTTGCTTGTCTGGAAAGCTTTTGATTTCTCCATCAAATCTGAAGGAGAGTCTTACTGGGAAGAGAAATCTTGGTTATAGGTTCTACCCTCTCATTACTTTAAATATATCTTTCCATTCTGTTCTGGCTTGTAGAATTTCAGGTGAGAAATCAGCTGATAGACTGACGCGAGTTCCCTTGTATGTTGTCTTTTGTCCCTTGCTGCTTTAAATATTTTATCTTTGTCTTTAGTTTTTGTCACTTTGACTACTATGTGTCTTGGTGTGTTCCTCTTTGGGTTTATCCTGCCTGGGACTCTCTGTGCTTCCTGGACTTGGTTGACTATTTCATTTCCCATGTTAGGGAAGTTTTCAGCTATTATCTCTGCTATTTTCTCAGGTCCTTTCTCTCTTTCTTCTCATTCTGGGACCCCTATGGTGCAAATTTTTGTGTATTTAATGTTATCCCAGAGGTCTCTTGGGTTGTCTTCATTTTTCTTTGTTTGTTTATTTCATTCTTTTTTCTATGTTCTTTTCTGCAGCAGTGATTTCCACCATTCTGTCCTCCAGGTCATTATTCTGTTCTTCTGCCTCAGTTATTCTGCTATTGGTTTCTTCCAGCGTAATATTCATCTCAGTTTGTTCTTTAGTTCTTGTAGGTCTTTGTCTTTGGTAAACAGTTCTTTCACCTGCTCCATTGTTTGCCCAAGATCATAGACCATCTTCACTACCATTATTCTGAATTCATTTCCTGGAAGGTTGCCTATCTCAACTTCATTTTGTTGTTTTCATGGGTTTTATCTTGTCCCTTCATCTGGGACATAACTTCCTGCTTTTTCATCTTGATTTACTCTCATGTGGTTTTTGTTCTAGCTGCTGTGAGGTTGTGGTTCTTTTTGCTTCTTCTGTCTGCCCTCTGCTGTATGAGGCTTGTGTAGGCTTCCTGATGGGAGGACCCGTTATTGGGACAAATGGGTCTTACTCTGGTGGGCAGGGCCTTGCTTAAGTAAGTAAGTAAATGTTAGTCTCTCAGTCATGCCCGTCTCTTTGAGACCCCATGGACCACAGCCTACGAGGCTCCTCTGTCCATGAGATTTTCCAGGCAAGGATACTGGATTGGGTTGCCATTTCCTTCTCCAGTGGACCTTCCCAACCCAGGGATCGAACCTAGGTCTCCTGTGCTGCAGGCAGATTCTTTACCTACTGAGCTACAAGAGAAGCTGAGGGCCTTGCTTAGTAAAGGTTTAATCCAATTATCTGCTGACGGGTGTGGTTGCAACTCCTCCCTGGTAGTTGTTTGACCTGAGGTGACCTGGCCCTGGCTCAGAGGTTAAAGCGTCTGCCTGCAATGTGGGAGATCTGGGTTCGATCCCTGGGTTGGGAAGATCCCCTGGAGAAGGAAATGGCAACCCACTTCTGTGTTCTTGCCTGGAGAATCCCATGGATGGAGGAGCCTGGTGGGCTGCAGTTCACGGGGTCATAAAGAGTTGGACATGACTGAGCAACTTCAATTTCACTTTCTTTCCAAGAGGGCTTACACCAAGTGGGTCCTTCCAGGACTTCTGCTGTCAGTATCCTCATCTTTGTGGTGATCCCCTGCTGACCCATGCCTCCATAGAAGATCTTCCAACACTAACAGGTAGTTTTGATTCAATCTGTGGTGTTACTGCTCCTTTCCTCTGGGTCTTGGAGGGCACAAAATTTTGTTTGTGCCCTCCAAGACTGGAGTCTCTGTTTCCCCCAGTCCTGTAATCAAATCCCATTGGCCTTCAAGGTCAGATTCAATAGGGATTCCCAGTCCCTTTGTTGGATCCCCAGGCTAGGAAGCCTGACATGGAGCTCAGAGCCTTCACAAAAGTGGGAGAACTTCTTTGGTATTATTGTTATCCAGTTTGTGGTCACATAGCCAATGGGTATGGGATTTGATTTTATCGTGATTGTGCCCCTCCTATCATCTTGTTGTGGCTTCTTTGTCTTTGGATGTGGGGTATCTTCTTTTGGTGAGTTCCAGAATTCTCCTGTCAATGGTTTTTCAACAGCTAGTTGTGATTTTGGTGCTTTAGCAGGAGGAGATGAGCACATGTCCTTCTACTCCAGCGTCTTGAACCCTCTGTCACGCTGCTGACTTAAAGTTTCTCTGTGTGCTCTCTCACTTGTCATGCTGAGTTTCTAATAGCAAACTTGTACCTGTTTTTGACTCCTTGAAACATTTTTGCTTTCAAACAGGGAATGAGCTAGGGGAACTTTTCTTCAAGCCACTAGTCGCTGGCGGTCTAGCAACTAGGTTTCCTGGTTTTCACCCAGGCTGCTGCTGCTGCTGCTACCCAGGTTCAATTCCTGGGAAAAGAGCTAAGATCCTGCTTCAGGGTCACTCACTGCTGTCCCCATGAGATCACCTTGCTCACATTTAATATTACTGAAATCATATTTTACATCTTTTTGTTTTGTACATCCCTTAACTAGTTATTGTGGATATAAGTTCCTTTTCTTTGTTTGTTTTTTATTCCTTTTGTCTTTTAACCTTCTTATTAGCTTTGTAAGTGGTTGATCTACTTCCTTTACTTTATAAGTGGCTTACCAATGAGATTAACCATTTCCCATGGTAAGTTCCATATTTTTAGCTCTGGAAATTTCCACTTAGAGAAGTCCCTTCAACATTCTTGAAAAGCCAGTTTAGTGGTGCTGATCTCTTTCAGTTTTTGTTTCTCTACAAAAATATTTCAGAGTTCCTGCTGAAAAGTCAGCTGGTAATCTTACGGGAGTTTCCTTGTATGTAACCTGCTATTTTTAAGATTCTCTCTTTATCTTTAATTTTTGCCATTTTAATTGCAATAAGTCTTGGTGTGGACTTCTTTGGATTGATCTTGTTTAGGACTTCCTGTGCTTCCTGGACTTGGTTATCTGTTTCTTTTCCCAGGTGAGGGAAATGTTCTACTATTATGTCTTCAAAAAATTCTCTCTTCTTTCTCTTTCTTTTCTTCTGAGACCCTATAGTGCAAATGTTAGTAAGTTTAATGTTGCTGCAAAGGTCTCTTAAACTGTCTTCATTGTTTTATTTATTTATTTATTTTCTTCTGTTTGGCTTCAGTGATTTCCACTCCTGTGTCTTTTAGATTGTTGATCTGTTCCTCTGTGTCTTCTAATCTAGTGTTGATTCCTTTTTTGCATTTTGTGTGTACTTCAGCTCTGTTTGGTTCTCCTTTATATTGCATAACTGTTAAATTTCTCATTATATTCACCTAATCTTCTCCTGAGCTTATTGAACATCTTTATGATCATTACTTTGAACTTCTTAATTGGGCAGACTGTTCAGGTCCACTTTGCTTAGTCCTTCTTCTGGAGTTGTATCCTTTTCCTTCATTGAAAACACAGTCCTTGCCACTTAATTTTGCCTAATTCTTTCTATATGTATATGATATGTAGGTCCCTTACAGTTCCTAATCTTGGAGAAGTTAACTTATGACGGAGAGGATCTACGGGGCCCAGCAGCACACTCCCCTCTGGTCCCCAGAGCTATGTGCTCTAGGGGAGTCCCCTATGTGGGCTGAGTGGGTCCTTCTGTTGTGCTGGGGCTGACTGCAGTGTGTAAGCTGGTAGGTGGGACTGCTCCCCAAGTTCGTCAGTTGCCAGACTCTGTGTCCTGAGAAGGCTGCCAGTCGCTGCAAGACCTACAGAATCCTGGGCCTGTCACAGGCCTGATGGTGTGTGTGGCTGCATCCCAGGATTGCTGTCCATGGGGCCTGGGGACAATCATCCCAGGACTGGTGTCAACCTGCTTGGTGGGAACAGAGCCTGGGAAATCCTGAACCTGGCATTGGGCTACTGGTGAATGGGGCTGGGTCCTGAGCTAGCTGGTGTGTGGGGCCTAATCTTGAGGCAACTGGTGGAGAAGGGGTGCTGGTGGTGGGAGGGGCTTCAGGGAGACCTGGAGCTGAGTGCCCATGGACTCGTAAATTGTGTTGTGACCCATATAGATAAGTGCTTGATCTTGGGCTCCTAGAACTGCTGTTGACTGGCTGGTGGGCAGGTGAGTCCCTGATGCTAATGAACTAGAGAAAAAGTGAAGGTGAAAGTCACTCAGTTGTGTCCAACTCTTTGCAACCTCATGGACTATACAGTCCATTGAATTCTCCAGGCCAGAATACTGGAGAGAGTAGTTATTCCCTTCTCCAGGGGATCTTTCCAACCCAGGGATTGAACCCAGGTCTCCCACATTGCAGATGGATTCTTTATCAGCTGAGCTACCAGGGAAGCCCAATGAACTAACGAGAATACTCCCAAGTGACACTTTTCAGCATCAGTATCCTTACAGTAGATTAAGATCCTTAATTGGGCCGCCAGAGTGTCTGTTTCCCAGGGGGAGTCCCAGTTGTCATCTGTCTCTTTGGGGAGTCTCTCCAAATGTCAGCATGTGGGTCTGATCCAGGCTCCATTTAAATCACAGTCTCGGCATTGGAACTTACAGCATGTGATATTTTGTGTGAATCCTTTAGAGCAAAACCATTTCATGCTGCCTTCCTGTTCTCTTGTTTGCAGGCTCCACTTTCAACCAGACATTCTGGCAGCTCATCTTCTCCGTACAATATCTTCCTGGGAGCCCAAAAGGCTTGGGCCCTTGGCTCCTTGGGGAGAACCTCTAAAATGTAGTTATTCTCCCATCTGTGAGTCACCTACCTAGAGGTATGAGTCTTAATTATACTATGCCTTTGTCCATCCTATCCCATCTCACTGTGGTTTCTTCTTTGTATCTTTTAGCTGTGAAAAATTTTTACTGCCAGTCTTCAGGTCACTCTCACATATTGTTGCTCTGAAACAGCTGTAATTGGGTGCACCCTTGGAAGGATGTGAGCTCAGAGACTTCCTACTATGCCATCTTGGTCACTTCCCTCTGTGTAAACTTAAGAATTAGTTTGTTGATATTCACAGAGTATCTTGCTGGGATTTTGATAGAGATTACATAGAAATTACATTGAATCTATAGATCAGTTTGGTATGACCTGAAATCTTAATAATACTGATTCTTTCTATTCCAGAATTTGGGATATCTCTCTATTGTTTAATTTTCCTTTGTCTGCATTCATCAGAGTTCTGGAATTTTCCTCACATAAATCTTTGCACACTTTGATATGTTTATAGCTAAACATTTTATCTTTGAGGGTGTTAATGCATATAACACTGTTTTAATTTCATTTTCCACTTGTTTATTACTGGCATATAAACATTTTATTGACTTTTCTATATTAACACTGGATCCTATAATCCCACTACATTGGCTTCTTACCTCCGGAAAATTCTTTTGTTGTTAATTCTTTTGGATTTTCTATGTAGATCGTCATGCCATCTGCAAATGAAGACAATTTTATCTCTTTCTTCCCAGGCTGTATACCTTTTGCTTCTTTTTCTTGTTTTATTGTATTAGCTAGGCCTTTCAGCACTGCTTTCACTGCATCCAGTTGATTTGATAAATTATGTTTTTATATTCATTTAGTCCAAAATGTTTATTTCTCCTGAGATTTCTTCTTTCATACATCTGTTTTTAGAATCATGTTAATATCCAACTGTTTTGAGATTTTCCAGCTATTGTTCTGTTACTGATTTTATCTTAATTCCATTGTTGACTGAGAGTAGACATTGTGTGATTTCAATTCTTTTAAGTTTGCTAAGGTAGCTTTATGGCCCAGAATGTGGTCTTACCAGTGAATGTTCCATGTAAGCCTGAGATGAATGTGCTTTCTGCTATTGCTGAATGAACTGGTCTATAGTTGTCACTTATAGACAGCTGATTGGCCATAAGTCCAAATGAATATTTATGCAATCAATTAATTTCAATTCTATATGCTTACTAATTTTCTGCCTTCTATCCAAATGGATATATCCATATCTGATAAAGAAGAATGTTAAAGTTTCCAACTATAGTAATGGATACATTGATTTCAACTTGCAATTCTGTTTTCATTTCATGTATTTTGATGCTTTGTTGTGATGCATATACATGCTAAGGATCATTATGCCTTCTTGACAAATTGATCCCTTTATCATTATGCAATGCCACTCTTCACCCCAATACTTTTCCTTGGTCTGAAGTCTGTTCTATCAAAAGTTAACACAGCTACTCCTGCTTTCTTCTGATTGGTATTTGCATTATTTATCTTTCTGCACCCATTTACTTTTAATATTTATGTGTTAATATATTTGAAGATGATTTCTTATAGATAATGTATAGTTGGATTTTGTTTTTAAATCTACTCTTACAATCTTTTAAAGTTGATAGCCTCATCATGGCTTCTATTGGTCTTTGGCTTCTGCCCAGGATAGGGTGATGTCCCATAGGGGTGGGCCCTTCACAGCATCTCCTACCAGCTACATGCTACCCATTTCTGTTCTGTACTCATTCCTTGCCCCTCAGCCACTGATTTGTGTATTCATCTCAGGAAATAAAGAAAGGATTCGAAAAATGGGGAAAAAATGACCATTGAGTAGTTCGCAGGGATTGTTGTTATATTAAAATCTGCCAGATATAATATCATTCTCTATAATTTCTTGTCATTGATCTGCAATTCTATTTTTGGCTTTCACTTATTTTTTGTGGTTTTTATTAAGCATTTTAAATAATTCAGTTTTCTTTTCTTTCTTAGCATATGAGTTACTTAAAAAAAAAAAATTAGTGATCACCCTAGAGTTGGCAATTAGAAGTCCAAGTCCACTTTCAATGGTGGAAAGACAGTCTCTTCAACAAATGGTGTTGGGAAAACTGGACAGCTATGTGTAAAATAATGAAATTAGATTATTCTTTAATACCACATACAAAAATAAGCTCAAAATGGACTAAAGGTCTAAATATGAGACCAGACACTATAAAACTCTTAAAGAGGAAAACATAAAACACTCTCTGACAACAATATTTCTTTTGATCCATCTTCCAAGTCCCCTTTGAAATAACTGTACTGTGTCACAAATTGTGTGAATATCTTATAATAACAATATTGATTTCTCCTTCCATCCCTCATATCATTGCTGTCACTCATTTTGCTTATACATAAGCACACACACACACACACACACACACGCACATATATATAAACACATTGTTACTGTCTGTTGGTTCAATTAGGATTGGGAAAATGAAATTTTTTATTTTACCTTTGTTTATTCCTTCTCAGATTTTTTTTTCCTTTCTCTACGTAGATCCAAGCTTTTGATCTATATAATTTTCCTTTTCTCTGAGGAATTTCTTTTAACATTTTTTGCAAGGTCTACTGGCAGCAAATTCACTCATTTTTTTTTTTGTTAGAGAAAGCCTTTATTTCTCCTTCACTTTTAAAGGATAAATAAGAATAATTACATTGGATACAGAATTCTGGGTTGTTGTTGCTGTTTCTCTGTCTATCTCTAAGTACTTTAAATATTTCACTCTGCTTTCTTTTTGCTTGCCTGATTTCTATGAAAAAAGTTAGATGAAATTCTCATATTTGGTCATCTATATGCAAAATACATATGCCCCCTATTCCCTGCTGGTGTTTTTGAGAATTTATCTTTATCCTCTATTTTCTCTACTTGGAAAATGATGTATCTCTAGACTTTTATCCTGATGGTAGTCTCTGAGCTTCCTCTATCTGTGGATTCAGTTCAGTTGCTCAGCCATGCCTGACTCTTTGTGACCCCATGGACTGTAGCACGCCAGGCTTCTGTGTCCATCAACAACTCCTGGAGCTTGCTCAAACTCATGTCCATTGAGTCAGTGATGCCATTCAACCATCTCATCCTCTGTCATCCCCTTCTCTTCCTGTCTTCAATCTTTCTCAGCATTAGGATCTTTTCAAATGAGTCAGTTCTTTGCATAATGCTGCCAAATAATTGGAGCTTCAGCTTCAGCATCAGTCCTTCCAATGAATATTCAGGACTGATTTCCTTTAGGATTGACTGCTTGGATCTCTTTGCTGTCCAAGGGTCTCTCAAGAATCTTCTCCAATACCACAGTTCAAAAGCATCACTTTTGTGGTGCTCAGCTTTCTTTATAATCCAACTCTCACATCCATACATGACTACTGGAAAAACCATAGCTTTGGCTAGATGGACCCTTGTTGGCAAAGTAATGTCTCTGCTTTTTAATATGCTGTCTAGGTTGGTCATAGCTTTTCTTCCAAGGAGCAAGCATCTTTTAATTTCATGGCTACAGTCACCATCTGCAGTGATTTTGGAGCCCCAAAACATAGTCTATCACTGTTTCCATTGTTTTCCCATCTATTTTCCATGAAGTGATGGGACAGGATACCATGATCATAGTTTTTTGAATGTTGGATTTTAAGCCAGCCTTTTCACTCTTTTCTTTCGCTTTCATCAATATGTACACCCATGGCTGATTCATGTCAATGTATGGCAAAAACCACTACAATATTGTAAAGTAATTAGCCTCCAATTAAAGTAAATTAATTTAAAACAAGAGACTCTTTAGTTCCTCCTCGCTTCTGAGATTGTTGATATTTCTCCTGACAATCTTGATTCCAGCTTGTGCTTCATCCAGCCCAGCATTTCATATGATGTACTCTGCATATAAGTTAAATAAGCAGGGTGACAATGTACAACCTTGACGTACTCCTTTCCCAATTTGGAACCAGTCTGTTGTTCCAAGTCCGGTTCTAATTGTTGTTTCTTGACCTGCATACAGATTTCTCAGGAGGTAGCTGAGGTGGTCTGGTGTTCCCATCTCTTGAAGAATCTTCCACAGTTTGTTGTGATCCACACAGTCAAAGGCTTGCGATCCACACAGTCAAAGGATTTAGCATAGTCAATGAAGCAGAAGTAGGCATAGTATGGATCTGTGGATTGGTGTCTGATTTTATTTGTGGCGAATTATCAGCCATTATTGTTTCAAATATTTATCATTTTCCTTTCTCTCATTCTGAATTTTCCATTATGTGTATGTTACATCTTTTTAGTTCTCCCACTGATCTTGAATATTCTGTTCTTTTCAGTCTGTTTACATTTTGCTTTTCAGTTTTTGGCAGTTTCTATTGAAATGTCCTCAAATTCAGAGATTTCTTCCTCAGCCATGTCAAAAACTAATGAGTCCATCAAAGGCATTCTTCATTCCTGTTACAGTGCTCTTGATCTCTTGCATTTCTTCTTTTCCACTTTTAGGATTTTCATCTCTCTTCTACACTGCCCGTCTCTTCTTGAATGCTGCTTAGTTTAACCATCTTAATTGTGGTTGTTTTAAATTCCTGACCTCATAATTCCAGCAAATCTGCCTTATCGGAGTCTGGTTCTGATGCTTGCTCTTTTTTTCTCAGACTGTTTTCGCCTTTTATTAGGTCTTGAAATTTTCCCTTGATCATCCAACTTGATATACTCAGTAAAAGAAACTACTGTTAAACAGGTCTTTAAGAGTGTGATGGTAAGGTGTGGAGGAGAAGTGTTCTGTAGTAACATATTTAGATTTCAGTAAATTTCACACATGATCTTAATATGTTCCCCTCTTTTTAGATGAATCAGCACGGCTAGAGTTGCCTGAAGTCAGGTCTATTGCCCCCCACCCCCAGGTTAGTTAGGCTGTGATAAAACCCAGGAGCTTAGTGCCTAACAGGTTTTTCTTGAGGACTGATCTTTATAAGAGGAGCAAAGTGTTGTGGTGTATCTCAAAAAAGATTCTTTTACTACTCCCCTTGCCAGAATCCCAAGGAGATTTTCCTTAACACACACTGTGACCATCGGTTTGAGGTCTTGGAGGTGAAATTCACTTAAGTGTGGGGGCCCCCCTGTGACTGGATCCCCATCAGGTTTTGTCTCCTCGCCCTGTCCATACTGAGCCTCTAGCAGTCTGTCAGCTACAGCTCGAGTTTTTTGCCTCCACATTGGTTCCCACAAGTGTTTGTGCTCATGGGCTTCTGCTCTCATAATCCTGATGCTCCGTGTTTTTTTCTTGATAGTTTCCAATGTTGGAAGCACCAAATTACCGTTTGAGCATACTCTCTGACAAATCTAAGAAGAATTGTTTATTTTGCAGTTGTGCAGTGTTTTATTTGTCATTAGGAAGGAGTATGGCTTCTGGCCTCTTACTTGCTGAGTGGAAAACCCGAGGCCACCATGAGCACTTTTTTCTACTCTTGCTTTCTCCATTGCTCAGTTTCTGATTATCTTGACCTTTGACATACTTTAGTTATAAACCCAATCTTGATCTCGGATTAATTTAAGAGATAATTTATATACTGTTTACCTTGTACCATACATTAAAAGTTGGAGTAAAATGGTTGTTAACAAGATAGAAAACATCCCTGCCCTCTTAGAACTTATTTTTTTTTTTAGAACTTATTTTTAAAAGGATAACTTCCAAATGAAACTAAATACACATATTTAATGGCTTTTTGAGCAGGGGGATTAAGGATAGTCACATCTATTGAGCTGAGATAGGGAAGATGATTGGAGCAAGAAGTTTGAGGGTACAAATGAGGAACTTTATTTTTGACACATTGATTTTGAAACCTCTATTGGACATGCCAGAGAAAAAAAAAAAAAAGGAGCAAGATACATGGATATCAACTACTTCATTTACTTCATATTTCTCATTTCAAATTTCCTAGCAAGAGCATTTTCTTACGTCATCTAATGGTCCCATTAGATGGAGCTAGTTAGTAATCTAGCTCCCTTTGTGTCAGCTCTGCAGTCATGACTAACATTGTCCTGATTTCATTCCACAGGGCATAATATTTCCTTGACACGCAGACAGATCTGGGTTCAAATACTGTTGCCCTCAGGAATTTAGAAGCATTTTATATCTTACATGCAGCTCTCTCACCTTCAGAAATGTCTAGTAATACCTTCCTCAAAAAGATTTTGTGAGAATTTAAATGTGGTCAGTATATGGAACCCAAATGATAGAATTTCATTCACATTAAAGGATTAATGCAATCATCACAGTATCATTTTATTTTTTTAAAGTCTTTACATATATAATGAGAGTCCTACCTATCAGATTTTTGGGTTTTGGTTAACTGGGACTTATATGAGTTTAGGGAGTTAACACATGTGCTTGTCATGTCTGACTGTTTGTGTCTTCTGTCCAAGGGGTTTTCCAGGAAAGAGTACTGGAATGGGTTTCATTTACTTCTCCAGGGGATCTTCCTGACCCAGCTATAGAACCAACATCTCCTGTGTCTCCTTCATTGCCAGGCAGATATTTTACCACTGCACCACATGGGGAATCCTAAAAGTCTTTACATCTACAATGAGAAGCCCTGTTTCAGGTATAAGATTTTAGGGTTTTGATTAATTGGTATTTAGCATAAGTTTGGGGAATTAAAGGGGTTCTGAAATCTTACTAGAACTCTATATCTAACATGGAAGAAATAGTTCACTAATTTGATTTTAGGATAAATATTTGATTTAGACACAGTCTCTGAACAGGCCACTATTCTCTTGGGAAATATAATTTACTAGTAGTATTGGCTAATCTTTTATTTTCTTCTTTCTAAGTGGTATTGCCATTTCATTTTCTGGATTTTTGTTTTCCTCTTTGGACATGGTTATATGGCAGTATGTAAAAATATACAAGTCTTGTAAAAAGATATGATACATCTATAATGGAATATTACTCAACCATAAAATGAATAAAATAATGCCACTTACAAAAAGATGGACGGACCTAGAGATTATCAAACTAAGTGACATAAGTCAGAGAAATTCAAATATCATATGATATCACTTTTATATGGAATTTAAAAAAATGATACACATGACCTTATTTACAAAACAGAAATAGACTTATACACATAGGAAATAAACATATGGTTACCAAAGGGAAAGTGAAGGGAGGGATAAATTAAGAGTTTTGGATTAACGTATACACACTACCATATATAAAATAGATAATCATCCAGGACCTACTGTATAGCACAGAGAACTATGCTTAATATCTTGTGTAACCTATAATAAAAAAGAATCTGAAATGTGTATATATATATATATACACACACATATATATACATACAAACATTTACACATATTTGTGTGTGTGTGTATATATATATATATGTATATATATATAAAACAACTGAACCAACATGCTTTACACTTGAAAGTAACACAGCGTTGTAAATCAACTAAGCTTCCATTTTTAAAACAGTGAAAAAAATAAAAAAAGATCACATCCCTTAAGCCAGGCAATAAAGACCCTCCTTCTATGGAACATTGATCTTAAACTAAACAATAAATAGATTGAAAAATATAGGTGTCAATCTACACCAAGGGTGACATGCTAACTAGACTTTCTTGCTATAAAACCTTTCTGCAATGTTTGCTTTCTAGTCCTGGGTGTGAGTCTTGGTTTCTATTCATTCCTAAGCCTGATGCTTTCATTTACCCTATTGATTCCTGGACTATCAATGTGGTTCCCAGTAAGTTTCCTGTTGCATCAATTAGTCAAAATGGCACCCCATGCTTACAAGACTTGTACCTGTTGAAAAGTGTTATTGTGAACTTGTTCTTTGGGGCGTGAATCCCTTTTGAGACCTGAGGCTTGATAGGTTGCAGGTAGAGTTCCTCAATACTAATCATTGGAGAAGAACTTTCCCCCTTGAGGAAAGACAGAGTTCCAGGTGTTGGGAGACTAATATATATGCAGCAAAGGCAAGGAGAGGCAGAATGGACTTGCAGAGTCATCAGATTAAGTGGAGCCACAGGAGAATGTTCAAACCTGGAGCGTGAGGTGGGAGTCTAGGTCCAAGGAGAATCAGGGCCAGAAGCTCATGTGTGGACGGGAGGAGAGGGTGACACAGGAACCTAGGAATACAGATTGGAGGTTATGCTGACATTGCCTCCCATGGCCTGTGATCTGAGTGGGGAAGGAGTCAGGAGAGCTCTGCCCACTTTAAAGTATTTGAGAAAACAGTGTCTGTTGAGAAGCGAGAACTAGAGTCCTCTCTTTCAGGGTTATCTGTAAACAGATTTTTCTCTCCACCTTTATTCTCAGAGTTTCTTTGCTTGAGGACAGGAGGGTTTACTACTTTTCTTTCTTATGACAACCCTTTCTTTCCTCTGCCTCAAGGTATATATTTTGAGTTTTCACATGCATTTGACTTCATTTTATTGGGTGCTCTAATGCTTTTTTTATACCATAACCCCAGTTGTCAATGTAACTTTCTGTTAAATCTGTATTATTTCAGTCTCTAGCTATGATATTTTTGATCCAAAACTTTTTCCTTTTTTAATAGCAGAAAATGTCCTTCATTGCTTTTGTAAGGTACATGGTGTATTTTAACAGAGTGCCATGGCATATGGTATGATCAGTTGCAAAGAAATTTCCAATTAACCTTAATAAAATTTCATTTAGTTTTCTCCCACCCCAGAAGCTGTCTTTTATTCATTTATAAGACTGGAGAACTAGTATACCCTCTCCCTCATATAGTTAGTGTAAAAATTCACAGTAATGTTTGAGGTTATTTTTCTTTAGGGAAATTTTAAAATAAATATGGGTCTTTCTGAGAACTTCTAGACAGGCTGATTTTTTAAAATGTATTTTATTGAAGTATAGTTGGTTTGCAATGTGTTAATTTCTGCAGTAATGATTGCAGTAAATGAATGAATGCAGTAAAAAGTGATTCAGTTATATATATATATATATATATATATATTTGGTTACATACATATTGAGTTTTATATATATATATATATATTCTCTCTCATATTTTCTACTGCAGTTTATCACAAGACACTAAATATAGATTCCTAGGCTATATAGTAGGACTTTGTTGTTTATCCATGTTATATATATTAGTTTGCATCTGCTAATCCCAAACTCCCACTCCATCCTTCGTCCAGTCCCCCCATCTTTGGCACCCACAAGTCTGTTCTCTATGTCCTGTGAGTCTGTTTCTATTTCATAGATAAGTTCGTTTGTGTTATATTTTAGATTCCACATCTAAGTGATGTCATATGGCCTTTGTCTTTGATTTACTTCCCTTAGGATGATAATCTCTAGGTCCACCCATGTTGCTACAAAAGTAATTATTTCATTCTTTTTTTTTAATGTCTGAGTAACATTTCATTGTATATATGTACTACATCTTCTTTATATACTACTCCATTGATAGACATTTAGCTTGCTTCCACATCTTGGCTACTGTAAATAGTGTAGCTATGAACATTGGAGTGTATAGATCTTTTGTGAATTACAGCTTTTTCCACATATGTGCCCAGGAGTGGGACTGCAGGCTCATATGGTAGCTTTATTTTTAGTTTCTTGAGAAACCTCAATACTATTTTCCACAGTAACTACAACAATTTATATTCCCAGACAAGTTAATGTTAAGAACATACTTTATGATATTTTTCACTATAAAATATAGAGCTCTAAAACTTAACAAATAGCCCCAGGAACCATTTCCCTCTTACTTAATAAGGAGAATTTTCCAAGTTCTTCCTCATATTCACTGGCAGAAAATGAAACAATACTAGTTACAGTAATTTTTTCCCAGACATGAACATCTACATGTGATTTAACTACAGATGCATATATTTGGCATAAAATCTCTTCCTTTAAATATTACAGAGTCTAGCAAAATCTAACATTTAATGTAATTATATGTTTGGATTTTTGTGAATGCTATTCTTTCACATAAAAACTATTAATTTACAAATGAAAACTAACAGAGGAATTTTTTAAATATCCATGTCAGCTTCTATAATTCCATGTGGACATTTCTGAAGCTTGAACAACACTTTTTTTTTTTTGGTTATACATGGAGCCTACAGAGATTATATCAGAAGATATCTGCAGAGAGCCAGCAGTTTGAAGAGGTAGGAGATGAATTGTATTTAGAAAGAAAAGCTTGATAGAGATTTTTTGCACTGCTGTATAGAATTGTTCCAGAGAAATATTATCTTTTGTTTGCTATTAAGCTTTGTCAGACCTGAATCCCCAAAGAATATTGATTTGTTGTCAGTAAATTGCATATGCTGGATGGATCTGTTTATACCACTATTGTACGAAGCTTATTTCATTTTCCTTGCTTGGGGCTCAGAAGAGAAACTCAGATTTACCACCCCACTGTTACCAAGTAATTCCTTCATCCATTTAGAATTTGATTCATACAGGACAAAAGAAATGATCTCATAAAAATTGTCACTGGTTTGGCCAATTTTGTTGTGATTGATCCTAAATATTATTCTCTTTCTTCACTTCCACTGTTGATGCTGTTTGTGTACATTCCTTGATTTGTCTTAGGAGATGAGATATTAGTCATGTTTAATTTATTAGCTGCTAATTTTACTTTCTTTATGCTATATTGAATTGCCTAAAGAACCCAGAATAAAAGATACATATGCCTTCTCTGCAGTACTGGTGAAATGTCTGTGACAGATCATGCAGTGTTCCACATGTATCAAGCAAATTGCTTCCATAAGTAAGATGATGTTGTATTGCTATCCCATTAGGTTAAGTTGAATATTTATGCTTTTATTACACAGTATGTTCTGTTGTATGAGAAATCAGAAGACTTCTGGGGTGACAAAAATATTACCTTGAGTTTTGAGCTTGTATGTAAATCAGGCTACAGAGGAAAAAAATTGTTCCAGTGGAGAGAGAAGATGAAGAAGAAATTCAACAATGCAACTCTGAGTTTGCAGAACTATGTAACTACTAGGAGGGCAACAACAATGCATTCTCCTCCCCCTTAACCTCCTCCTGCTCCTCCTTTTACTCCTCCTTCTCCTTTTCCATCTTCCTCTTTCCCCCTTTCCTTCTCCCCTCCCTCTCCGCCCCCAGAGAAGACAGGAGGTTTCTTTGAGCATTTTATTGGGTAATCAGTCATACGTGTACATATATGTCTATTCAATTTAAGAACTGCATTTGTATATGAATAGCAAAAAAAGCTTACCTGGAATTATATGACTTTCCTTTATTTCCCTTGTTGTGAGTTTCTCCAAGAACCCAGACAGTTTATTAAGATCCAGAGGCTAAAATTCTTCTTTGTAACAATGTCCTACTCTGACTGATTCTCCTCATGGACAATCTGAAATTCTTCTAAGTCATATTTTTCTCCTCAAAAATTTCCTTTTTTTCTTTACAGATAACATGAATTCTGATAGGAAATATACTCAAGTACAATCCCAAAATACTGTGCTCATGTTGTATGTTTGAGAGCTTTGGGGCTTCCAAATGTCCATTTGAGAAAAATGATGGCTTCATTATCCCAGTTCTTCTGAGCTATCTTTCATGGAATAGTTTTTATTCTACCTATTTGGCTTACACTCTTGTTGGCAATAATTATGGAATTTTTTTGTCAAATAGATATTAGATTTTTTAGTTTTATTTTTTTTATTTAAAAACGTCTTTGAGATTTACATCTTATTCACAGAATGCATTCCTTCCTATGTGCCAGGATTTTTCTAGACACTGGAATATAGAAGTGGACAAAATCTGCACTCTTTAACTCTGTGTGTGTGTGTGTGCACGCACGCTTGTGTGTGCACATGCACAGGGGAAGAGTAGGCAATAATACTAAGTCAACAAATCTAGCAACAAGATAGTTTCCAAGAGTGGCAATCATCAAGAAAGAAACCTGGGTGCTTTCTCAGAGCATGACTGGGTTGGGGGGAGGCAAATTCAATGGTTACAGTTGGAGAAGGCTTGTTTGAGGAGCTGTTAGCTGAGCTGAGACCTTACTGATACAAAGGGGTTGAATATGTGAACATTTGTGGAGTGAAGGGCCAGGGCAGGAGCCTTATGGCAGGAACGTGAAGGAGGCCAGGCTGGATGGTGCGCAGGAAACAGGCAGAGTGGTAGGGTGTAGGATATAGGGCACGCAGGTCAGATCACATTTGGTCTTACAGGTCCTCCATGATTTCATTTCAGGAGTCTTCCCTGATCCTAGGTGAAATGGAATTCCATTGGTTGGTTGAAGGCAGCGAGATATGAGATCATATTTTGTACACATAGAGTGTGAAGAAAGACTGCCCTTTAGAGATCTTTATTCACTGAGTCCCTAGCTGCCAGCAGAAAATTCAGCTTTCTGCTTTACTCAGTGATTCCTTTTGGTCAGCATATTCATAAGTTCAGAGCATCACTGTCTTCAGACTTGAGGTTCTGAGCAATTGTCTCCAGTTTGTTGAGGTTCTGCAAGGATGAAATCTGGGGAAATTTGTGTCTTGTTAGTTCAGCTTCTATAGCAGGAAGCAAGGTTTACACGGCACATCCTATAAGCGTAAAGAAGAGTTCATATGCTGGAGAGCTAATAGGGTGACATGTATCCACCCAAGAGGCTAATGCAGTAATCTAGGTAAATGCCCATTATGGCTTGGAAGAATGTGGGAGCAGTAAAGAGAGAAATCCTAAGATTCTAAATTATTTGGAAATAGAGTCAATGGGAATTTCTTTAAGCATGAATGTGTAGGATGCAGAGAGAGTAGTTTTGGGCTTTGAGAACCCAGGTGGATGGTGGTGATATTAACTGAGAATGAGAAGCCAGATAAGAAGTGAATACATATCTGGCCAGAAAATCAAACTACTTCTGGGTTGTTTATATTTGAGGCAGCCATGAGCCATTACATAGTGGTGCTAAGTTTAATTAATTATAGAGCTTAGAGGCAAAGTCAAGGTTGGAGATATAAGCATAGCCTCATAGACATTCAGTCCCTTTTTCTAGTAAGCTTCTAGGTTTATTGCAGCCATTGTAGACTTTTAAATACCTGCATTAATGGCAGCAATTATCTTTTCACTTAATAAATTGAAATAGTTCTGTAGAATGTCACGCAGTATGAAATGAAAACTCACCTGCTAAGCTTCTATGGCCCTTGTGGTTTGGCTGAGCCTGGCACTGTCTACTCCTCCCATTTATTGATTGCTTCTCAGCATAGAAATAACCGCTCTGGTGATTAAGCCAGCTAGCTCACTGGTTATCTCACATGCATTGTGAATCTGATTTTTTGATTGCTATTCTCCCAATTTAGAGACATTATAGTAGAATGTTCAAGAGAACTTTTCAGCATGACAGTCCAAAAGTAGCTCCTGGGTTCCCCCATTACTGCCTGCCTGATATAAAGATTAATTAAATATCTGTGGTTCTCATCTGTGATGGGAAGACAAGATTCCATGGGGATAATAAGATAATATTTATTCCCTGGGGCTGCAGTGAGAACAAAATGAGAGGGTGTTTATTAATACTTAACACACATTGCAGGTGCTCAGTAGATAATAACTTTAATTATTATTGCTCATTTTTCCCTTCCATTTCCAAATACAAAACATTCAACCTTCAAGAAAAAATATCCATCCTTCAAGGGCAAGCTAGAAAAGTTTCTTGCATGGCTTCTCAGCCCCTAGCCAAGGGCTGTCAAGAAAAACAATGATTACAAATATTTATTAACCAGTTCAGTTCAGTTCAGTAGCTCAGTCGTGTCCGACTCTTTGCGACCCCATGAATTGCAGCACGCCAGGCCTCCCTGTCCATCACCAACTCCCGGAGTTGACTCAGACTCACGCCCCTCGAGTCAGTGATGCCATCCAGCCATCTCATCCTCTGTCGTCCCCTCCTCCTCCTGCTCCCAATCCCTCCCAGCATCAGGGTCTTTTCCAATGAGTCAACTCTTCGCATGAGGTGGCCAAAGTACTGGAGTTTCAGCTTCAGCATCAGTCCATCCTTCCACTGAACACCCAAGACTGATCTCCTTTAGGATGGACTGGTTGGATCTCCTTGCAGTCCAAGGGACTCTCAAGAGTCTTCTCCAATACCACAGTTCAAAAGCATCAATTTTTCAGGCTGCTCAGCTTTTGTTCACATCCATACATGACCACTGGAAAAACCATAGCTTTGACTAGACGGACTTTTGTTGGCAAAGTAATGTTTCTGCTTTTTAATATTTCTGTCTAGGTTGGTCATAACTTTTCTTTCAAGGAGTAAGCGTCTTTTAATTTCATGGCTGCAATCACCATCTACAGTGATTTTGGAGCCCAAAAAAATAAAGTCTGACACTGTTTCCACTGTCTCCCCATCTATTTCCCATGAGGTGATGGGACCAGATGCCATGATCTTAGTTTTTCTGAATGTTAAGCTTTAAGCCAACTTTTTCACTCTCCTCTTTCACTTCATCAAGAGGCTTTTTAGTTCCTCTTCACTTTCTGCCATAAGGGTGGTGTCATCTGCATATCTGAGGTTATTGATATTTCTCCCGGCAATCTTGATTCCAGCTTGTGTTTCTTCCAGCCCAGCATTTCTCATGATGTACTCTGCATATAAGTTAAATAAGCAGGGTGACAATATACAGCCTTGACGTACTCCTTTTCCTATTTGGAACCAGTCTATTGTTCCATGTCCAGTTCTAACTGTTGCTTCCTGACCTGCATACAGGTTTCTCAAGAGGCAGGTCAGGTAGTCTGGTATTCCCATCTCTTTCAGAATTTTCCACAGTTTATTGTAATCCACACAGTCGAAGGCTTTGGCTTAGTTATTAACCAGAGTGTATCCTAAATATCCAAGGACAAAACACAGAGTCCGCACCATGAGATTGGGGACAGGTCTAAGTGTATTCCTCTGTAGCTCCATGGGCTAAGATTTGAAGGCTCATCCCTGTTCCCCTCTGTGCATCTAAGCCACTGTCCTAGCTTCTCTGTACTTACTTAATTTCTGTGCTCATTGAGGACATATGAACTTAAGATTACCCATGACTTCTTTTGATTTATTGTCACCCTTACTCCACCTGCGGTTGTAGATGACATGAATCATGACCCTTAATTTGTACTTCTTAACTTTAATATAAATTCTCTAAAACCAGAGTGTTTGGCCTAACCTCCATGATTTCCCTTGGGTAGTCTCTCTGGCTGCAGCTTGGGTTCAAAATGAGGCTGCTTGGTTGTACACTCCTTGAAGTTAGAGGCAGGATGGTTGAAGCTAGAAGCTTTTAGGGGCACAGCCAGCAAATTAATTTGCTGTCCAGGGGTACTTTGTTTATAAGGAGGAGAAGGTAATGAGAGATTTAAGTGAAAGGATACAGAGGAAACATAAGGGTGCAGGGCATAAAATATTGGGTCATTGAGGAACTGGAAAAATCATCAGGGAAATCAAATCTCCGTCTCAAGATGATTCTGCACATCCCTGTTTTCCTATCTGCAGGCTGGTTTACTTACTCTTTCAAGAATACAAACTCAACACAAGCAGATATATTATTCAAGAACTATGCTGGGTTTTCTATGCTTATTCAAGGAATCAATTCTCCATTATATTGTCTATCCTTGATTCTTCTCCATTGATTAGACATTTTAACACGGTGGTCTACAGGGCTCAGTCTTCACATGATCCCCCTGCATTTGTTCCCTTGGTGACCTCATCCGGCCTCATAGCTGTTAATTCCACGTATGTTTCGTCAACTTGCAGTGTGTATCTCTTGTGAACTCCAGATTCATACACTCAGTTTCACTTGACATCTAGATATGGATTTCTTCTTCTTCTTTTTTTTTATATTTTTTTAAGAAAGTAGGTAAACTTATACACATATATATTTTTGCTTTGCTTTTAAGTTTATACAATTTTAAAGGTTACTTTCCATTTACAGTCATTACAAAACATAGGCTACATATTCCCTGTTGTACAATACATCCTTGAGCCTATCTTACATCCAACAGTTTGTGTATCTAACCTCCTCAACACCTATGTTGTCCCTTACTCCTCACTCACTGGTAACGACTACCATACTTTGTTCTCTGTTTCTGTGATTCTGCTTCCTTTTGTGTTTTATTCACTAACTTGTTGTATTTTTCATATTCCACGTATAAGTGATGTCTGATATTGTCTTTCTCTGAATTATTTCACTTAGCATGATACCTTCCAAGTCCATCTCTGCTGCTCCAAATGACCAAATTTTATTCTTTTTTTATGGATGAGTAGTATTTCATTGCAACTATGTACCACATCTTCTCTATCCTTTCATCTGTTGATGGTCATTTGGGTTGCTTCCACGTCTTGGCTATTGTAAATAGTGCTGCTATGAACATTGGGATGCATGTATTTCTTCAAATTAGTGTTTTCATCTTTTTTTTTTTTTTTCCAGACATATACCCAGGAATGGGATTGCTGGATCATATGGGTTTCCCTGGTGGCTCAGATGGTAAATACTCTGCCTGCAATGCAGGAGGACTCAGATATGATCCCAGGGTCAGGAAGATCCCTTGAAGAAGGGAATGGCTACCCACTCCATTACTCTTACTTGGAGAATTCCATGGACAGAGAAGCCTGTCAGGCTACAAGCCACAGGGTCACAAAGAGTTGGACACAACTGAGCGATTAACACTAAACACAATGGTAGTTCTACTTTTAGTTTCTTGAGAAACCTCTTGAGAAACCTCCATACTCTTTTCCACAGTGGCTGCACCAATTTACATTCTCACCAATGATGTACTGACTTGAATTTCTAATTCTCAACTCAAACTGAAGACACCTCAATTATTAGTCTGATCTCACCTCCCTTTCCAAATCTGTTGTGACCACAGTCTGTCTAGTCTTAGTTGATGTCAACTTTTTTTCTACTTGCTCAGACCAGAAGCCACCTTCCATCCCTTCCTTTGTCTCATGACATACCTGTCATCTCACTTCCAAAATACATCTAGGATCCAGTTACTCAGCATCTCTGTCTCCAGAATGTCACTGTGATTTCTCACCTGAGTTGCTTCACCAAATTTCTCACTAACTCCCTGATTTTCTTCTGGATCATTCTTAAATCTCCTAGCAATGGATTTCCCAGGGTGATCCTGTAACTCATCATTCACACTACAAATCCTTCTGCTCAAAAGCCTCCTTTGACTTCCTTTCTCCTGAAAGATAGAAGCCATGTCCTTGCAATCCTCTGCCCTTCACTTCAACTTCCTCTCTTATTGTTCACCCTCCTTCGCTCTTGTCCTTCTCTTGCTTCACTGGCCTCTTTGCTGTCCTCTGACAAGTGGAACAAGACCTCACCTCAGGGTATCTGTAATCATGCTTCTTTCTGCCTAAAAGTTCCTTCCCCACCCTATCTACATCCTTCTCCCTTCAGGCTTTCACTCAAAGGTCACCCTCTCACCCTGCACCCATATCCTTCTTCCTACTTTATTTTCTTCCAAAGCACTCCTCAGGATTTACATATGTCTTTCTTATTGATCAATTGATTCTGCACCCTCCTCCAGTATTGGGTAAACTCCATAGAGGTAGGTTTCTGATTGATCCATTCGTCACTGTGTCATCAGCACACAGAGAAAAACTTGGCACTTGGAAGTCACTAGATCACATACTCGGATTCAATGAGGGATCACATACTCAGAGTCAATGAGTGGGTTTATGAATGAAGGGGAGGTGGACAATTCACCATGTTCTTGTTTGGTTGCTCTATGGGTGTTCATGGAAGAGGCATCATCTTTCTTATGTGAGACATTTTGTATTTTCTGATTATTTTGTATCATCTATGTTGTACATAATATTCTCCCCATTTTGCCAATAAGGACACTGGAATTCAGAGACTGAAAGCAAAGCATCCCACACAGACTTGTGATGTGATCCTGCTGCTGGAATTAGGATTTCTGTCTCCATCCTGTGGCTACATTTCTTTTTCTCAGGTATAATCAGTACTTCTCTTCTCTTGTCCTTGCAAAAAGAGCAGTGGGAAAAATATCTATACATTTTATTTCTTTTTGTGGTAAACAATTGCAAATAAACATTCTCACAAAGGATAATAGACGTTGAAGCAAAGAATCCCCTGTTGCTGTCACATTCCTTATCTGAGGCTCATTAGTGACCTTTTACCCTTTCTTCTAAATATCTCTCATCAGGCCCTTCCCACCTCCTCTCACCAAGCCTGCCTCTCTTCCTGGCAGAGTCATGTCTTGCTTAAAACTCAATCTATTCTAGGGTTCTTATGTCACAAACAATATTTTTCTCTAATGTTTCTGAGAATATTAACTGTAGGTTTTCTCAAAAATTTTTCTTCTTCACACCCCACGTTGTCTCTTTCCTTTGAGATTGTTCCTTTTCTGGTGTGTTTGACCTATATCTTTAATGTCATCAAGTTTTCTCGGTTCTCTACTGGTTGTACCTTTATATTAAAGAGTAAACAGAAACTCTGGTTACGTAAATGGAGCTTAACCGTGAAGCTCACCAAAGGGCATATGGTACAGAAGGACATCCCACTTCCAGCTGAGGAATACCCCATTCTCTCTGTCTAGTCTCCTGCCTGGTGGTTGCATTCAGCAAACAAGAGTGTGGTGGAGGCTGGGGATCTCATCCCAGTTTGTAGACTCTCCTTAATACCTGGTTATTAGTCCAAGACCTCAGCTTTCCTTGGGTTTATTATGCACATCCAATCTTTCCAGAATCTGCTGGTATCTAACAGCTCCTGCTGTCCCCTCTCCTACTCTTTTGGGATTTAAATAGTTGTCCCTATTTCTTATTCTTTATGTTGTTGTTGTTCAGTTGTCCAACTCTTTTGTGATCCCATGAACTATAACCCATCAGGCTCCTCTGTCCATGGGATTTCCCAGGCAAGAATACTAGAGTAGGTTGCCATTTTCTTCTCCAATTCCTTATTCCTCTTACCAATTTAATGTTTTGAGAGCAGCTCATATAAATGCACATGTTTAATACTTTATAATTAACTTCATCTCAGCAATGGCACTCTCCCAAATCTATCCCACTTTATGTATTATGATGCCACTGAATCCCTGTATTGGTGCTATTTGCCAGCCTCTAGGATGTGGCTTGCTCTCCAGTCCCCTTCCTAGGTATCGGGGTCCTGTTACTGAACCCCAGCCAGCCTGCTGGTGGACAAACATCACTTATTGCAACCATGTGCTTCTTAGACTCCCCAAGTCCCCTATGCTTAGGGTCACCTTCACTGTGTCCAACTTAAAGAGACATTTCTACTTCATTTTCAGTGAAGCAGAATTTTCAATGCCTGTGACTTGTCCTCAGATCTACCAATAACTATGGTGTTTTTGTTGAATGGGCCGAATCTCTCATTTTAGCACCTGTTGGATCTGTCTCAGTTTTCCACTGGGTCATGCATGCATGTGAACCAAGATATAATACCTCTTTCTTTCTGAGCTTTCCTTTCTTTCTATTTCCAAATTCTCACTTCCCATTTTAATTTTTCCACTTTATTTCTTATTCCCTTCCTTCTTGGAAATTTGAAGTAACACTTTTAATAATTTTTTAAAAAAATATGCCTTGATAACTAAGATGACAGATGAATTTATATCTATTTTTTAAAGATTTTTGATGTGGACAATTTTTAAAGCTTTCATTGAGTGTGTTGCAATATTGCTTCTGTTTCACATTTTGGTTTTTTGGCCATCAGGCCTGTGAGATCTTAGCTCCCCAATCAGAGTTCAAGCCCACACCCTGTGAACACTGGAAGGTGAAGCCTTAATCACTGAACCACCAGGGAAGTCCCAACAGATGTACTTATATCATATGCACCAGAAATAAGTTTGAGTGGCTAAATACACAGGAAATAATCAGCAGTGCATTACTGTTGAGGGAGATGTGATTGTTTTCTCATTACTATAATAAAAAACATTTTTACTTTTTATTATACGTTAACAAAACACTCCTATTTCACTCTGGTTGCACGTTAAGCTTCATATTACAAAATGAGAAACTGTAATAGGATTTTACTCATAGTTTACTATAGTAAAAGTGAATTTTCAAAAATGTCACATTCATAATCACTCTCCCCTACCATTACTGTCATTACTATTAAATTAAGAAACATACAAATATTTATGTAGAAATCTCTTGAATATAAAGAGTTTAAGATTGTACTATATTTATTCTTCCTTTTCATGGACTTTTGAGAAACACAGACATTTTGAAGTGGACAAAAATGACCTGAATTGTACAAAATGGACATAAAATAATAAAGTAATTGCATAAAGAAATGTAAGCGGCTGAGTGTTGGAGAACAGAAATCAGCATGTGCTAATCTTAACCACTGATGTTACCAGGGCTGCAATGCAAAGGCCACTTGCTAAACCGTTACCTTCATATTAGAATACAAGGGAATTTTTGGTTGTTCACTTGCTTATGTGTGTATACAATTGTGCCAACTCTGACCTGTGATGGGCAAGTTAGCTTGTTCACTGTGCAGGGATCAATAAGGTTTCTGTTGCTGATCTAGCATAAAGCAGAAACCAATTTCACATGTCATGGGGAAAGAAGGGAAGAAGTGAAGAAAGGGAGGAAGAAAAAGAAAGGAAGGCAGGGAGTGAAGAAGGGAGAGAGGGAGGGAAATTTGCCAAAGCTAGTTCTCACATCACATCTGGCTCCACTTGAAGCACTGAGGAACTGGTAAGTGCACACTGCCAGTTTACTAACATCACATATACTCATGCAGACCATAGGATTAGAAAAACTGCCATCTAAACATGACAGTCTTGTAAGAAGTTAAATAGACCAAGCACTGCTTCTAATTTGAGTTTTTACTCATCGTTGGCTTTGTACATGTACCATCAAAATGACAGGAAATAGCTTGTAGAGACTTAGCATTTCATAATAATTTAAACTTACATGTTTCAAAGGATTTAGGGTTTAACAATAATTTAAATGTAATTTAAAGTGCAAAAGATATATTCAACTGAAGGTAGGGACCTGTTATATTTTAATTTTATTGTCTGTCTGGTTTTGGAGAGACAGATACGTTTGACTGTGAATTCACATATCATACTCCATTCTACTATAGCAACTCAATAGCCTTACAATTTCATTCTTATAGTAATCACTTTTTTGAGGCAATTAGGAACTCAAAGGTAGAAAATGCAATAATTCTTAGTTTTTCCTCCAATATAATTTTGTTTACTGCTTCAAGAACTCTTCTTTTTCTGCTCTAGAGAAAAGCATAGCTTCTTTTTATAAAAAAAATTATTTTATTGAAGTAGAGCAAAATTGCAATATTGTGTTAATGTTCTGTGAAAGCAAATTGACTCAGTTATACATGCACATATATATAGATATAGATATATACACATTCTTTTTCATCTCCTTTTCCATAATGGTTTATCACATTACAGTTTCCTGTGCTATACAGTAGGAACTTACTGTTTATTCATTTTATAAATAATAATTTGCATCTGATAATCCTAAACTCCCAGTCTATCCCTCTCCCACACTCCCTTTCCCTTGGCAACCACAGGTCTGCTTTCTTTGTCTGTAAGTCTGTAGAGAAAAATGTAACTTTTTAAATAAATAATTCTTTGTGAGGCATTTGACAGGAGACCCTTTTAAGTTAGTGAACCTTGTAAAATTACAGGTTTATGGATGTTTTTCATCCTGGTAATGAACCTTCAAGGCTCGTTGAAAAATGACACTTTTCAAAATTAAAAAATTAATCTTACATCAAAATATTATGTCAGCCTCCCTCTTTCAAGCATGCCAGGCTCAGGGATCCTGAGCTCAAGGGAAAGATGCCCCCTCTCTGAGCCACTTAGAGGTTTCAGGGAAGTGAGTTAGTCCTGGCATTTCCTCAAAATGACTATAGCTTCCCTGCAAATTTGTAAAGTGTGGTCGATGGAAGGAGACACATTCAATCTGTTTCTACCTCCAAGACACAGAAGAGACAAGCCAAAAAGCCATAAATGCTTTTCCTATTTTGAAGATTGATTTGAATGCTGTAAAATACGTAGAGTTCAGAGCAATTTAGAGCACCCTGAACTTGGAGATGAGAGAGGCCTGAGCCCCATTCCTAGGTGAGTTTGGTCACTTCACTCTTAGAAACTGTGTGCCCAACGATATCTCAAACTCTAGCGCAATCTGCAAATCTGTGGCTCACAGGTTCGCTCTCACTTTTAGATGTGTCTCTTTGGGGCCACATTTAAAGTGTTTACTAAAATCTCCAAAGAATAAATGCTGGAGAGGATATGGAGAAAAGGGAAACCTTTGGCACATACAACCACTATGGAGATTCCTTGAAAAATTAGGAATAAAGTTACCATATGCCTAGCAATCCCACTACCGGGCATGTACCCTGAGAAAACCATAATTCAAAAAGACACATGGACCCTAATCTTAATGCAGCACTATTTACAATAGCCAGGACATGGAAGTAACCTAGATGTCCATTAATAGATGAATGGATAAAGAAGTTGTGGTACATATATACAATGGAATATTACTCAGCCATAAAAGAGAACAAATTTGAGTCAGTTGAACTGAGATGGATGAACCTAGAGCCTGTTATACAGAGTGAAATAAGTTAGAAAGAGAAAAACAAATATTGTATATTAAAGTATACATATGGAATCCATCAAAATGCTACCTACCTATGGACCTATTTTCAGGGCAGGCATAGAGACGCAGATTTAGAGAACAGACTTGTGGATACAATGGGGAAAGGAGAGTTGGGACAAACTGGAAGATTAGAACTGAGATATAAATATATACACTACCATGTGTAAGAGAGCTAGCTAGTGGGAACCTGCTGTATAACATAAGGAGAGCAGCTCAGTGCTCTGTGATGACCTAGAAGGGTGAGAAGGGGAGATGTATGGGAGGGAGACTTGAGAGGGAAGAAATATATGTATCTTTATGGCTGATACGCATTGTTGTATGCCGAAGCCAGCACAACATTGTAAAGCAATTATCCTCCAGTTAAAAATAAATTTTAAAAAAGTGTTTCCTGTTGCTTACATACAACAGATGAATGTCGATTTCTAATCTTTCCAAAAATAAAAATAAAAATCAAAAACTCTTTCTGAGCCCAGATGCATAGGCTCTACGTGGACCAACTGGCTGGAGTGGAGGAGGGCTGATTCCTTCAGATGCTCTCTATGCCAAGTTTTGTTTCTATAACCTTGCCTAGACCCTAGAGGAGAAAATGGCAACTCACTCCAGTACGCCCTCCTGGAAAATTCCATGGGCAGAGGAACCTGGCAGGCTAGAGTCCATGGGGTTGCAAGGCTCAGGACACGACTGAGCACTAGACTTCTGGAGGCTGGACCCATCACCATTTAAGCTTGTAACACTCGCTTTAGATTTGGGGTGGCTGCTAACCTATGAGGCGCCAGCTTCTGATTTAGAAAAGGTGAATTGCACTGCCCCATGATGGTCGTAAACTGGATTCCAACCTCCTCTTACTCAGTCAGCTGAGTGGCCTTGTGCAGTAAGGAGGCAAGTTGCCCAAGTTTATCTGAATGTACATCCAGAATTACGGCATCAAGATAAAATGGGTGTTCTGCACGAATTTGGAGGTTGAATGAGCAACTGTGAGTAGCTGGCTCAGCACAGAGAGTCACTCATCATTACTTGAAAGAAAAGGTTAAAAAAAACAAAAAACAAAAAAACGAGGTCTGGGAGACCACCGCTCTGCTTTAAAGGGGCAGCAGCCTTTCTGACCCATGAGTGACACTCTAGATTCCTATGTTATAAGTGAAGCTTTCATGGCTTTTCCTCAATGTTACCATTTTCAAAAGCTCAAATCCAATTCTATATTTTATACTGCGTGTCTTTTCCTGAGTGCTTGAGCCTCATGATGCTGGGAGTGACTCATGTGAAGAATTATGCTCCGTTTCTAAAACCAGTGCTATGCAGAGACATTTGAAAATCAAATTCATAAAACAAAGTTCATCTCGACATGTGTGGGCATGTATAAATATCATAGCCAGGGAAGGAGAGGATAAGCATTTCCTTTTTCAGTTGTGAGGCTGTGCTGGAGTGCCCCCATGTGTGATGGCATCATGGTGAAGCCGTGCAGCCTTCCTTTCAGGAGGAGCTTTGAGGCAGGCTTGCAGGAGAAATCTCTGCCTGTGTTTTGCTTACTGACTGTTCTACACAAAAGCCTGGTATTGATCTAGTATCCAAAGGGGCACTTGTAAGTGCTGGAAATGATGTCCTGTGAGGGATAAATTATAGGGTTACTTAGGGGAGAAAAGAATTAAGTTGATTTTTCTATGGTGACTAATCCATAAATGCTTTTAGAGAGAAAAACTTGGTGTTCAGGTGCCTGTAGAAGCACTAGGCCAGGTTCCTTGTGTTCTCGAGGCAGGGGATCTAGGCCAGATATTTACAAGATCCTTTAGCCTGTCAGTTACACAGCATGAGAAATATTTGCAAGCCGGAGTTATTCTTGCATAGGCACTTAGGACTGCTGAGAAGGCACCGTCTGGGTTTTGTTGAGTGTGTGTTATTCTGGGTGATGCTGGATTGGGTTTGCGTAAGATCACTGGCAAGAAGAGGGGAGAAAATGCAGGCAGAAAATAAGCCATCAGTTCTACAACGGTTTTGAACTGAACCCAGAGTCATACAATCAGAGATGTGAATGTCGTTCAAATGTTTATGATTATTGGTTTTTGCTAGTGTTATTGGCCCCAGACCACTCAGAAGTAAACCTAACAAGTCGGCAGTGCAGCTCCCTGGGCCAGCCTCCTAAAGAGCCGTGCCAGGGGCTTCCTGAGCCTCGAGGATGCAGGATGAAGCCTGGGGAAAATGGACTGCATTGTTTTCCATCTGAACACCCCTCCCACACTCATTCAATAATTCATAGACTGGCGTTGACAAGCAAAGTTGTCTGAAGAATGCAGTCAGATAGTCACATAGGATCTGTCAAGGTAATGACTCCCTTAGGGTTTTTGGAAAAAGAATCTTTCCAACCTGACACTTAAAAACACTGCAGGTTTCAGCCTGTCTACCACCCCCACCCCTTGCTGTTGCAGAGGCCAGGATCCCAATGCGATGCCATATGCTAACATCCCACAGATACCAAAGAGAATTTAGATGTATCTGACATGGCTGGAGACCCTTCTCTTCAAATAGTCCTGGATGTCACAGGCAGGAGAAGAAAAAGAGCTCATTTTCTGTTAAATCAAGCATCCTCATCGACCCAGCTTGACATACACACATCAGCATGTCAGGAGTGATGGAACTTTCTGCAGTAGTCAGAAGATATTTAACGATCCAAGGAAAACTCACTGCTTGGTGTTGTCCTACCATTTAAAATCTTTCCACTTTATTTTATCTTTAAATTAAAAAAAAAAAATATTTTGTCTGCACCATGGGGCATGTGGTATCTCAGTCCCCTGACCAGGGATCAAACCCATGTCCCCTGCATTGGCAGCATGGAGTGTTAACCACTGGACCACCAAGGAAGTTCCAGTTTTTCCATTTTAAACATTTCTTAAGTCTGGCTATATTTGGATGCTATCTTATATTTAGAATATATATTTTAAAAATATACCTTTTCCCAAGTAAGAGTATTGGTTATCCCTGGAAAAGTAAATAAGCACATAATTCTTATAAAAATGTGAAGCTATAAATGAAATGTGTTTCTTGGTTTTCATTCACCCTTAGTGTAGCTCACCATTAGGAAAGAGTATTTTCTTTCTCTGTGCCCTCTTCATCTCAAAAGGAAACTTCTGAAATTCAGAATCATAAAGATAGGTATCTCAGAGTCTCCAACTTGGTACTCTCCCTTTGCTTGATTTGTAGAGTTATAGCACCATCCTTGCTAAGATTTCCCAAACCCATTTTTCCATCTTGACCACCAAAGTCTTTATTTCCCAGTAATAGATCCTGTAAATCCTGTAACTTTCCCTGCATGTTTTTTACATACACTTCTCTTTTACATGACTTTGTTCAACTTTCCATGAAATTATGAATGGATTACTCAGCTATGTTTTTTAAAATTTTTATTGAAATATAGTTGATTTACAATGTTGTGATAGTTTCAGGTATGCAGCAATGTGACTTAGTTTTATATATGTATGTGTGTGTGTGTATTCTCTGTTATAGTCTCTTCCTTTATAAGTTATTACAAGATACTGATATAGCTCCCTGTGCTTATAGTAGGTCCTTGTTGGTACCTATTTTATATACTATTGCTGTTCAGTTGCAAAGTCTTTTCTGACTCTTTGCAACCCTCTGGACTGCAGCATGCCAGGCTCTCTTGTCCTTCACCATCTCCCTGAGTTTGCTCAAATTCATGTTCATTGAGTCAGTGATGCTATCTAACCATCTCATCCCCTGCTACACCCTTCTTTTGCCTTAAATCTTTCCCAGCATCAGGGCCTTTTCCAATGAGTCGGCTCTTTGCATCAGGTGGCCAAAGTTTTGGAACTTCAGCTTTAGCATCAGTCCTTCCAATGAATATTCAGGGTTGATTTGCTTTAGGATTGACTGGTTTGGTCTCCCTGCAGTCCAAGGGACTCTCAAGAGTCTTCTCTAGCACCACAATTTGAAAGTATCAATTCTTCATATAGTAGTGCATATATTTTAATCCCAAACTCCTAACTTATCCCTCTATCCCTTTCCTTTTGGTATCCATGAGTTTGTTTTCTATATCTGAGTCTATTTCTGTTTTGCAAATAAGTTATTTTGACCACATTTTTTAGATTCCACTTATGAATGACACCATGTTAATATGTGTTTTTCTCTGTCTGACCTACTTAGTATGGTCATCTCTAGATCCACCCATGTTGCTGCCAATGGCAGTGTTTCACTTTTTGTGGCTGAGTATATTGTATATATTACTATGCACCATATCTTCTTTATCCATTCCTATGTTGATGGCCATTTAGGTTGCTTCCATATCTGTTGTAAATTGTGCTGCTATGAACAGGGGTGCATGCATCTTTTCACATTATGGTTTTCTCTGGATATAAGCCCAGGAGTGGGATTGCAAGATCATATGGTAGCTCTATTTTTAGTTTTCTAAGGAACATCCATACTACTCTCCATAGGGGTTGCACCATACTCATTCCCACCAACCATACAGGAGGGTTCCCCTTTCTCCAAAGTGTCTCCAGCATTTACTTTTTGTAGATTTTTTGATGATAGCCATTCTGACCAGTGTGAGGTGATCCCTCATTGTGGTTTTGATTTGCGTTTGTCTCATAATTAGCAATACTGAGCACCTTTTCATGTGCCTCTTGGTCATCTATGTCTTTGGAGAAATATCTCTTTAGATCTTTTAACCCATTTTTGGATTTTTTTAAAATATATTGAGCTGTTTGTATGTTTTGGAGATCAATCCCTTGTCAGTCACTTGCAAATATCTTTTCCTATTCTTCTGGATGTCTTTTTGTTTATAGTCAGCTGTTTTAAACATATTTATGTTCACAGTTTTTAGCTTTGATAGTCTATTTTTCCTAGAGTTTAAGGTGGACAGCTTCTGTAGTGATTCATAGTGCTTGGCTATTGGACAATTGTCATTGGTTAGATCAAATGAAAATACCTATTTTCAGGCATCAAGTCATTTTAGCTTACTGTTTCACTTTCTAGCTACATGTGTTAGCTTTCATATTGGCTGTCAGGATGTCCCCTTCAGCAAAGTCAACACCTGTGTTTTTTTCACGTGCCACTTCTGCTGAAACCACACTCAAGTTTTCTCTTGTGCTTCAGAAAACCCAAGAACTATTATTGTTCTTTCACTTTTCCATCTCTCTTTCCCTTTTCTTCTGTTTCCAACCAGCTCACTCAGTGTGTATTTAATGGTGGCACTTTACAAAGAAATAATTAAGAACAAGCTTGCAGTGGGTAACTGATGAAAGTTAACGAGAAACTTATACAGTGAAGCATGTTCAGGCTTCCTCTTGTCACAAAAAGCATGTGACCCTGCACTTGGATCCCCCTCACCGCGCGCCACTGCGTGTGAACAGAATCTCAATTTCCCAACCTGCGATTTCACTCTTGTAGTTGCTCTTAAGACTTTGTGTTCCAAGCAAGGTTCTCAATTCAAAACTGTGCTATTACTACAGTGAATGACATGGTTTGAGGACATGGCACCATACCCCTGATCATGTTTAGTGGGTGGGTAATTAAAGGAAGATTGTATTTTAGAGGATAAGTTGAAAGATCAGTATTTTATATAACTTCCCAGGGTCAGTGAACAGAGAGAGGTCCAGCTGATACCTTGATGGGAGTAACTTTGAGCTGAAGGGTACATGTGTATTTGGAGATGGGGTCAAAATTCAACCAATATTCAGAGAGGTTATCCAGCCACACATGTAAACAAACAAACAAACAAACAAACAAAAAAACAAACAACGCTTTTGAAAAGCATGCATGAAAAGTCCAGGAGGGAATATCCACTTCAAGGGGCTCAGAGGTGGCCTGGGAGGGAAACTTGTGCTGGGCTTCGAGGGAGACTTGGTCAGAGCGTGGTGGTAGTTTCCAGGAAGGGAGCAATGCCTACAAAGCAAATGATAGTGACCAGTGGAGGGTTTTGAGGAATTGCATGATGCAGGTTGTCAGGAATGCTGATTTTAAGGAGGAAAGTGATTTGATCAGACTAGAGTTTCAGAAAAATTAACTTGGCAGCAAAGTAGACAGACTTAGTGAATCTCCAACTAGGTACCTGAAGAACACAGTGTAATCAAAGCTGCTCAAACCAAGCAACAGTGGTTTAATTCATAGGAAAATTGGTAGTTTTCTTAACTATAAGATTTTTCTCCCACATTTTCTCTTCATTCAGAAAATGTCAATTTCTCTTGCCTACAAAACCACAGGTAATAAAAACAGATAAAACAAGTATTAATTTGGCAAAAGTGAATAGTTATATTAACTGAAGCATTTATACTTAGTTTTAACTAAGTTTTTGCAAACATACTGTCAGTGTTTTTTTTTTTTTTTAACTGAGGTATAATTGACATATAGCATTATATTAGATTCAGGTGTACAACATAGTGGGTCAATATTTGTATCTATTGCAAAATGATCTGTGGCTGTATTTTTGTATTTTATGGTTTAAATTACTATACTTCTATTATAAAAAAATTCCCTAGTTTATGTGCTGAAAGAAATCTGTTTCACTATATACATGAAACAAATAGCACCCAATGTTGTGTTAATTTGTGCTATATGGCATAGTGACTCAATTTTATACATAGACATATTCTTTTTTTTTTGTATTCTTTTCCAGTATGGTCTATCACAGGATATTGACTATAGTTCTAGATCTAGTAGACTATAGATCTAGTAGATGTTGGGGAAATCAAGAATGGAAAGAATACATTGAAGAATTTTACAAAACATACCTTAATGAACTAGATAACTATGATGATGTGGTCACTCACCCAGAGTCAGACATTCTGAAGTGTGAAGTCAAGTAGGCCTTAGGAAGCACTACTGTTAATAAAGCTAATGGATATGAAGGAATTCCAGTAGAACTATTCAAAACTAAAGGATGATGCTATCAAAGTGTTGCTCTCAATATGTCAGCAAGTCTGGAAGACCCAGCAGTGGCCACAGGACTGGAAAAGGTCAGTCCTCATCCTACTTCCCAAGAAGGCTAGCACTAGCGAATGTGCTAACCGCTGGACAATTGCACTCATCTCCCACACTAGTAAGGTCATGCTTAAAATCTTGCATTCTAGGCTTCATCATTACATGAGCCAAGAACTTCCAAATGTCCAACCTGGGTTTAGAAAAGAGATGAGCCAGATATCAAATTGCCAACATTTGCTGGATTATAGAGAAAGCAAGGTAATTCCAGACAAACATCTACCTTTGTTTCATGGACTATGCTAAAGCTTTTGACTGTGTGGATCATAGCAAACTGTGCAAAGCTCTTAAAGAGATGTAAATATCAGACCATCTTACCTGTCTTCTGAGAAACCCATATGCAGGCCAAGAAGCAAAAGTTAGAACCCTGTATGGAACAACTGATTGGTTTAGGATTGAGAAAGGAGTATGACAGGGCTGTCTGCTGTCAATCTGTTTATTTGACCTATGCACTGAGCACATCATGAGAAATGCCTGGCAAGATGAGTTACAAGCTGGAATCCAGATAGGCAGGAGAAACATCAAAAACCTCAGACATGTAGATGATGCCACTCTAATGACAGAAGCAAAGAGGACCTAAAGAGCCTCTTGATGAGGGTGAAGGAGCAGAGTGAAAGAGCCGGCTTAAAACTAAATATTAAGAAAACTAAGACCATGGTGTCTGGTCCCATTACTTCATGGCAAATAGAAGGGGAAACAGTGGAAGTAGTGACAGATTTCCTCTTCTTGGGCTCTATAATCACTGCAGATGGTGACTGCAGCCATGAAATCAGAAGACAATTGCTTCTTGACAGGAAAGCCATGACAAACCTAGACAATGTGTTGAAAAGCAGAGATATTACTCTGCAAACAAAGGTCCATATGGTCAGGGCTATGGTCTTCCCAGTCGTCATGCACTGTTGTGAGAGCTGGACCATATAGAGGGAAGAACGCCAAAGAATTGATGCCTTTGAACTGTGGTGCTGGAGAAGACTCCTGAGAGTCCCTTGGAGAGCAAGGAGATCAAACCAGTCAATTTTAAGGGAAGTCAGACTGAATACTCATTGGAAGGACTGATGCTGAAGTTGAAGCCCCAGTATTTTGGTGATCTGATGTGAAAAGCCTACTCATTGTAAAAGTCCCTAATGCTGGGAAAGATTGAGGGCAGATGGAGAAAAGGGCATCAGAGGATGAGATGGCTTGATGGCATCTCTGATGCAATGGACATGAACTTAGGCTAACTTTGGGAAATGGTGAAGGACAGGGATGCTTGGCATGCTTCAGTCCATGGCGTCTCAGAGTCAGACATGACTGGTCGACTGAACAGCAGCAACATTCTTTTTTATATTCTTTTCCATTATGGTTTATCACAGGATATTGGATATAGTTGTCTGTGCAAGATAGTAGAACCTTGTTGTTTATCCATTGTGTATATAATAGTTTGCATCCACTCATACCAGATTCCCAGTCCATCCCGTCTTTCCTCTTGGCAACCACAAGTCTGTTTTCAATGTCTCTGAGTCTGTTTCTTTTTCCTAGATAGGATCTTCTGTATCATACTTCAGATTTCATATGTAAGTGATATCATATGATATCTGTCTTTCAACAAAATAAATGAACAAAAACAAGAAAGTGGCATACAGATGCCCTCCGTCCACCTAAGCTGTGCCCTCCCTGGCCTCACATCATTTCCCTCACCTTGTTCTCAGTTCTAGTTCCAGGAGGCAGTGACTTCAAGTCCCAGAAGGTGGGGACTTCACCTCAGAGGTGTCTCAGCAAGAGGAGCATAGGGAACGGCTGGGCCCTTGTGATCCTGAGGGGTGGATGCTGAGGGGGCCAGGCAGGTTCTATGGGTGCTTCCAGTTCCATGTTGTCAGTGAGCCCCTCTTGGTAATTCCGCCTGGGTCTGTCCCTCCTGCCTTCACTCCTGCTTCCCAGTGAACTACCCGAACACAAATTTTGTCTCCGACTCCACCCCTGAGGGTAAACCTTCTCCCTTAAGGACCATCTCGCCTCCTCCTGAACACAAATTTTGTCTCAGACTCCACCCCTGAGGGTAAACCTTCTCCTTTAAGGACCATCTCTCTCCTCCTCCTTGAGTATGAGAGCCATTTGAGGATGGAAATAGTCCCAGAAGGACACAGGCACTCTTGGGGAGGCCGTTGCCATGATCAGGACAGATGTGATGAGGATACTGGTCTTACCTAATATAGCACCAGCTGGGAGGGAGCACATGTGCTGGTTATAGCAAGAACAATAATGTCATATCAGTATAGCGCTTTTTCACATTCAAATGTTGTGAATATTTTAGATTTTTGTCATTTTACAAATCTTTTTCTTCATTTATGATTCCATTTTTAAACTCTAAAACAGGTCAAAGTAAGTTCTGGTGTTGGTTAATGGTGAACAAGGGCCTTCACATTCTGGTTAATGATGACCTTTAGGGAGCAATGGGTAGTTTAAATATTGGGGGGAGACATAATTATAATCTCATTTTAATATCTTCATATATATGCAACAGAGGGAGGGCAGGGATCATTCTCATATTAGATATGAAGAAACTTTTCTTTAACCATATTTAAATATACAATTCAGGGGTATTAAGTACATTCACATTGTTGTACAACTCTCACCACCACCCAGCTCCTGAATTTTTCACCTTCCTAAATTGAAACCGTGACCCTATTAAATACTAACTTCCCACTCCCCCTCCCCACCTGCTTCTCCACGCCCAGCCCAGTATACTACCAATATACTTTCTGACGACAAATTTGACTATTCTAGGCACCTCATATCAGTGGAATCAAACAGTATTTGGCTGTGCTGTGCTGTGTTTAGTCGCTTAGTTGTGACCCCATGGACTGTAGCCCTCCAGGCTCCTCTGTCCATGGGGATTCTCCAGGCAAGAATACTGGAGTGGGTTGCCATACCCTCCTCCAGCATATCTTCCCGACCTAGGGATAGAACCCAGGTCTCCCACATTGCAGGTGGATTCTTTACCATCTGAGCCACGAGGAAAGCCCAAGAATACTAGAGTGGGTAGCCTGTCCCTTTTCTAGGAGATTCCGACTGAGGAATTGAGTTGGGGTCTCCTGCATCGCAGGTGGACTCTTTGGCAACTAAGTTACCAGGGAAACCCAGTATTTGTCTGTACCTAGTATGTGTTTGTACCTATTATATATTGGAATACACTTTTAAGGTTAACTTACGTCCTACAAACAGATTGTGCCTTCTTTTCGGCCCCCTGTGCTATACAGAGGGTTCTCATTGGTTACTTATTTTATATATAGTAGTGTGAATATGCCAGCTCCAATCTCTAAATTTATACACACACCTTGATGTCCATTTTGTTGCTTAGTCCTAAGTCCAGTATGACTCTTTTGTGATCCCACAGACTGTAGCCTGCCAGGCTCCTCTGTCCAAGGGATTTTTCAGGCAAGAATACTGGAGTGGGTTGCCATTTCCTTCTCCAGAGGGTCTACCCAAACCAGGGATCAAACCTATGTCTCCTGCACAAGAGGAATGCATTTGTTCTGTTCATCTGTGTCTCTGTTTCTGCTCTGCAAATAGGCTCATCTGTACAATTTGTGCCATTTGCAGAGACATGAGTGGACCTGGAGACTGTCATACAGAGTAAAGGAAGTCAGAGAAAAATAAATATCATATATTAATGTAAAAACTTGAAATCTATAACAGGCTTCCCAGGTGACACTAGTGGTGGAGAACCTGCCTGTCAGGGCAGGAGACTGAGAGATACAGGTTCTATCCCTGGGTCGGGAAGATCTCCTGGAGGAGGGCACGGCAACCCACTCCAGTCTTCTTGCCTGGAGAATCCCATGGACAGAGGAGCCTGGCGGGCTGTGGTTCATAGGGTGGCAAAGAGTCAGACATGACTGAAGCAAGTTAGCATGCACATACACCTAGGTGAATTTTTTTTTTTTTAAGGTCAAAGCAGGCAAGGGACAGACTTGATAAAGATTTTGCTATAGATCCTAATAAAGAAATATATTTCTTTACTAGAACCCACCAAAAATAAGCTACTTCCCAATTGGTTTGCTGAACTATGTGTGTCACAGACTTTGAAAGAGGTCAATAAATAATACCAGCTTCCCTACTAACGTTCTGAATCAAACAGGAAATAGGCTAGAAAATTGGCAGATGCAAGCCAAAATATCTCCTCTATTTCTGATGAAGCTGAAATTCCTGAATGTAGGCGTATTCATTTAACTCAAGAGCTAGAAAGACCTGTTCACTTAATAGCCTTAGCTGTGTGCCAGCTGGCCCCTCTGGAAAGGAAAGAGGAAGGGTCTTGACATCACATGCCGAGATTCTCTTTCCAAGCTCAGTAATATGATTAAGGCACAGCTTCTAGAGAGACACCAGGGGGCAGGAAACAGGGATTGGGAAACCCCCTAAATGATGTGATTGCGTAGGAGTTGATTCGTTAGCCATATACAGAGTGACCACAGTGTTTAAGGTACACAGGGAAATGTGATGAGCAGGGCAGGGTGCTCCCTGCCTCCTGCTGCTGGCTAGATTCCAAAAAAATAAAGTATGTAAAAATCAATTATTTCCTCATTTTTGATAAATCATAGTATAAGATGGTAAAATGTGAATTATTAATAGGAATGAATTATAAACTTCAGGCATTGAGTTGCATGAAGATGTACATGTAACTGCTTTTTATTGCATTATGCTGTTAGAAGAGATAATCTAATATCAGACTCTAATACCAGCTAATCTAATATCTGTGTGATTCTCTTTTGTCTCAGAGAAATATTTATCTTCCAGTTCAAACATCTGCATCCCTACAATTCCTATATCCAAGAGGAACAGATGTCTCTCTTACCTTAACCTGTGTCTCATTCTCTTCCAGTGGTAGAAGACTTGTTCACCAATTTTTCCTTTTTGACAGAGACACATTTAAGCTTTCCCATCTGAAATAAACAAGCAACACATACACAAATTATTGGTCCAACATGTTTATCTATCCAAACTCTCTCATTTCCTTTGGGAAAACTTCTAAAAAACAGATTAATTTAAAATCATACATTCCTACTTGACTTTTTCACTACTCAACAGAACACAAGTTATGTCCTAATCTAGGCTCAGCCTCTTTTCCTTGATGTGTCTTAGCTTTGTTGCACTGCCCTAAGCAACAGCTGGCTTCCCAGATGTTCATTATTGGGTCATGCCTTTGTACATGCAGTCCTTCTCCATGAAAAATCCCCAACAACTTTTTCTCTACCTTGTAGAGAAGTAGAAGTAGTCCTCATCTTGTAAAAGAGTCAGCCTAAGCTTCCTATGCTGGTTTACTCTCCTTTCTTAGATGGATAACTGACTCATATGAATGCCCTTTTAGAACTCGATGATTTCTATAGCTTTACATGGGTTAAGTCTGACTTGTTGAGTGCTCCATGTGAACTTGAGAAAAATGTGTATTCTGCTGTTCTTAGATGAAGTACTCTATAAATGTCCATTATATCCAATTGATGGATGGTACTGTTGTGTTCCATTATGTCCTCGCTGATTTTCTTTCTGCTGAATCAGTCCATTGCTGAGAAAGGGGTGTTGAAAAGTTTCCAACTATTTAGTGGATTCATTGATTTCAACTTAACCTGTAATTCTATCAGGTTGCATATATTTTGATGCTCTATTGTGAGGCACGTACATGTGAAGGTTTTTAATTTTGTCTTGGATAATTGATCCTTTATCATTATTTAATGCTATTCTTTACCCCTGACAACTTTCCTTGCTTTAAAATCTCTTCTGTTTTCATTCCTTAATATTAGAAGCAAAGTCACTCAGTCATGTCCGACTCTTTGTGACTCCATGGACTGTAGCCCACCAGGCTCCTCCATCCATGGGATCCTCCAGGCAAGAATACTGGAGAGGGTTGTCATTTCCTTCTCCAGGGGATCTTCCCGACCCAGGGATTGAACCCAGGTCTCCCGCATTGCAGGCACACGCTAACCTCTGAGCCACCAGGGAAGCCCCTTTCCTTAATATTAGAGTGTTATATTTTCCTCTATCCACTTACTTTCAGTCTCTCTTTGTCTTTCTATTAAAATGAGCTTCTTGTAGGAACTTAAAGTTTGACTTACTTTTGACCTACCAAAATTTGTCTTTTAATTGATGTATTTAGGTCATCGGCATTCAAAGTGATTATTGATATAGTTGGATTAACATTTACCAAATTTATTACTATTTTCTATTTGTTGCCATTGTTTTTTTCATCTATTTTTGTCTTGCCTCTTTTTCCCCCACTTCTTGAGCCTTTTATATGACTTTGTTTTCTCTTCTTTCTTAGCTTACTCACCTATACTTCTCTTTTAGCGGTTGCCTTAGAGTGCAATACACATTTATAACTAATCCAAGTCCACTTTTAAACAATACTATATCAAGTGTTGCTATAAGTAACAATATGCTAAGTGTGAGGACCTTATAATAACAAAATAATGCTGACTCCTCCCTCCTATCCCTTGTAACATTGCTGTCCTCAGTCATACATAAGCATACATAATTGAATATCTTGTTGCTATTACTACTTGGAACAAATTATGTTAGATAAATTAAGAAAAATATTGTATATTGATGCATATAAATGAGGTCTAGAAAAATGGTACTGATGAATCTATTTGCAGGGCAGGGCTAGAAGTACAAATGTAGAGAATGGACTTGTGGACACAAGGGGAGAAGGGGAGGGTGGGATGGATTGAGAGAGTAGCGTTGACTTAAATACATCACCATGTGTAAAATCACTAGTTGGAAGCTGCTGTATAGTACAGGGTGCCCAGTTTGGTGCTCTGCAATGACCTACCGTGATGGAATGTGAGGATGTGAGGAAGGCCTAAGAAGGAGAGAATATATATGTATGTATAGCTGATTCACATTGTTGTAAGCAGAAACTAACACAACATTGTAAAGCAATTATGCTCGGATTAAATAAAACAACATAAAAATTTATGAAAAAAAAAAGTTTTTCTTTCACTTTCACTTGTTTCTTCTCAGATACTTTTCCTTTCTTCTTGTAAAGTGGTGAGTTTCTGACCTATTATTATTTTACTTCTCTCTGAAGAATTCCCTTTAATATTCTTTGCAAGGCAGATCTACTGGCAACAAATTGTCTCAATTTTTGTTTGTCAATTTTTATTTCTCCCTTCACTTTTAGAGGTTGATTACATTGGATGCAGAATTCTGAGTTTCTGGATGTTTCTCTGTTTTAAATATTTCACTCCACTCCCTCCTTGCTTGGAGAAGGCAATGGCACCCCATTCCAGCACTCTTGCTGGAAAATCCCATGGACGGAGGAGCCTGGTGGGCTGCAGTCCACGGGATGCTAAGAGTTGGACACGACTAAGCGACTTCACTTTCACTTTTCACTTTCATGCACTGGAGAAGGAAATGGCAATCCACTCCAGTGTTCCTGCCTGGAGAATCCCAGGGACAGGGGAGCCTGGTGGGCTGCCGTCTGTGGGGTCGCACAGAGTCAGACACAACTGAAGTGACTCAGCAGCAGCAGCAGCCTCCTTGCTTGCAGAGCTCCTAAGGAAAAGTTGGATGCAATTATTATCTTTGTTCCTCTGTATGTAAAGTGTCATCCCCCGCTCCCCTTGCCCCTGGCTTCTTTCAAGATTTTCTTTAGTTTTGATATTTGTCCTGCTTGATAGTCTCTGAGCTTCCTGAATCTGTGGCTTGGTTGGTTGAATTTATTTGAGGGAAATTCTGTCATTACTTTTCAAACCTTTCTTTGATTCCTTTCTCCCTTTTGGAAGATCCTTTATGCTTATGATAGACTTCTTGTAGTCGTCCCATAGTTCTTGACAGTGTTTTTGATCTCCAACATTTCTTATTGTTTCTTCTTTAGTGTTCCCATCTCTCTCCTGACATCATTTATATTTTCTTGCACACTAATTTATCCATTAGAATCTTTAGATTTTTAATCACTGTTATTTTAAATACCTGGTTTGATAATTCCAATATCCTCAGCATAGCTGAGTCTGGTTCTGATACTTACTCTGACTCTCCAAATTATATATCCTTTTCATATGCCTTGTAATTTTTTCTTGATAGCAAGATGCAATGTACTCAGTAAACAAAACTTCTATAAATAGGCCTTTAGTATTGTTGGGAGTGAGATGTGGAGAGAGTAAATAGATTCAAAGTTAAAGCTGTTATTTCTTTCAAAAATGGATTAGAAAAAAAAATGGAAAATTTGATGTATATAAAGAAATATGGTTTAAGAGATAAAGACAATTGTAAAACAAAGAAGAAAAAGTCTTAGCATCTACTAAAATGATAAAATTCGTATAGAATGTTACGACTGGCATGTGGAGGAAAAGAAGAAAACTAAACACATTGTTTCTAAAATAAGTTAATCAATTTGATAGGCAAAACATTCTTCCTACAATATACTTAAGAATTATCTTCTAAAAATATTTTAAAGACTTTTTTGAGAGATGCTTTGCTCTTGGCAAATAAACATATTTTTAAAAATTTATTTTTATTAAAGTATAATTGCTTTACAATGTTGTGTTGATTTTTGCTGTAAAATAAAGTGAAACAGCCATATGTATACATACATCCCTCCCTCTTGGGTCTCCATCCCACCCTTCTAGATCATCACAGAGCCCCGGGCTGAGCTCTCTCTGCTATATAGCAGGTTCCCACCAGCTACCTATTTCACACATGTCAATCCCATTCTCCCAATTCATCCCACCCTTCACTTTCCCTCCTGTGTCCACATGTTCATTCTCTACATCTGCGTCTCTATTCATGCCCTAGGAATAGGTTCATCTATACCATTTTTAATGAAACTGAGTCATTTGTAGAGATACAGACGGACCTAGAGTCTGTCGTTTAGAGTGAAGTCAGTAAGAAAGAGAAACACAAATATATAAGAATACAGATTTTTGATGAGACCTTTATTCTTATCTCAGACCCATAACTTACTAATTGTATCACTTCAGGCAAACTATTTTTTTCTCCCTAGACACTTCAAGTTTTATATGTTTAAGGAAAATAGTTCCTACCTTGAAAATGGATCTCTAGATGTAGTAATATATGCATGAATTGATAATCAGTAAATTACAGTCACTATTTGAACATCGTATACTATAGGTACTCATGATAGCACTAGTACACACACACGCATGCACACACACACACTTTTGACTCCATGTTGGTCTTCTTTCTGAGGTCCAAGACCACAGTACTAACTACCTAATGATTTCAGTCATCAGGAAATGAGCATGCCTAGAAGCAAATTCCTGTTTCCCTTTGCAATTTGAAGCATCAAGGTCATAGCAATGTATCCAACATTTTTACCAGGAATTAGATCTGAGCATATGTGTTTAAGGCTAAACTCTAGAGTGAAATAGAGGGAGAATATTGTGTGAACAATTATTAATGGAAGTGTATGTCAAACTGGACCCGGAGGTGTAGAACTCTAGCCGTGGATGAGTCAGAAGTGTTGACACATGAATGCGACATGTGCATTGGCAAGTTAGCCCAAGAACAAGCAGGGGCAAGCCATAAGCTGAAGCCTGGCTGTTACTGACCTACATTGCTATTTAAGCAAATTACTGTTTGCAGTGCTCTTTATTTAAGAACATTTTAATGTAAGCTATTAAGTGTTTTGGATGTTAGTATAAAAGGAACATCTGGTAACCCTCCGAAAACCACTCTTGCCTGTGTCATTGCTGGCTAGGGCTTCGGTGCAGTGTGGACTGGGTGGTAATATTAGCATTTTTGTCCTACTTGTGATTCAAAAGGAAGTACTTCTAATATCACTGCATTTAGGAAATTTTATTGTAGTGATTTTATTTTTATCTGTCTACAATCTTTATCAGGTCAACCATTATCTTTGTAGAAACTACTTATTTATTGAAAATTCACTTACCTACACTGGAAAAAATGTAGTAGATAAAGCAATTTATTTTTCAATAATATACATTTCTTCAATAACAGAAAGTGGAACGAATATTTTGTGTTACTGAAACACTTATGTAATCATTGCCTAAGAGACAAAAATGAGATGAATTCATAATTCATCTGCAACACATAAACTAGTAAGAAAAATGGCTTTGGTTTAAAAAGGCTGAAAAATTTTGATGAGAAAAGGCATAAGCCCTTGAAATAAAACATTTTGCAATTCTAATTAGAGTCCTATCACAGCAAATCCTCTGGTTGCCATTTTCATATTTGCATATATATTTCAGACTTACAAATATATTCAGAATAATCCCTCAAAGAATCCTATTCCCTCCAGTCTGAATAAGGCTTTCATATTTATGACCCTAAATTACTTAAATATTAGTTAACTCTAACATTAAGTATAGTAACAACATAGGGTTATTACTGAGAAAAATCACTAAGTTCAGTTAAATTCAAGTTTATATTGTCAATTCCTGTGTGAAATTTATACTCCCTCTTAGAAAAGCTTCTTATTGTACAAATATAATTTAGTATTTAAATTATTAAAGTTATTTAAATAACTAAAGTTGTTTATGTGAAATTTAAATTGATATTTAATATTATCATAAAAAATTAAAACTAACGTATTCAGCAATGAGGAAATGCTACCTGAGGAAGTAGTTAAGACCTTTGATTTTTACAGGTTTGGTTCTTGGTTCTAACACTTTGCTCTGTCACCTTGGATACATTAACTGACCTCTTTGTAAACTTGAGCTAGAAATGGAGATTTGGGGACTCCAGTCCCATCAGTGATGGCTGGAGCCATGGAAATGGATGAGATCTCCGCTGGAGTGAAAACTGGTGTTTGCATAGTATTAAATACTCATTTGTGAGGACTTACAATGTCTGTATATTCCTTTAAGTTTGCTTCCCTATTTTGACCACTCACTCTTGGAAAATTGTTCAAGAAGAAAACTTGAAGTTGTTCTAAATCAAGTACCAGGGTTTTCCACCACCCTGACTTTCTGGTGTGCATATGTTCTAGCTTAATTGTAAGGCACTGGATTATTATTTAGTGCTTTGGAAACTCTGCAGTTGTTTGTTCAAATTTGTCGGGCTTGAAATTAAACTTCATGTTTCAGGCTCAAAAAAATGGACCTCTTTGTGCTTCAGTTCTCTTTTCTGTGACATGGAGGTATTAATAAAGCCCCACTCAAGGAGAAGTATTATGAGAAGTTTAATGTTTTAATATAGCAAGAAGTCTAGAAACATGCCAGATATTTGGTATCATTATGTACATTTTGACTCTCATAATTATCATCACCATTGCCATTATGTGTTGAAATAGGTGATAGTTATGATTCTTCTAGTATCTCAACTATAGTTTCTATTAAAGTTTTAATAAAACATCATATACGGTTGCTATAGAAACTACGATTTGAATTTGTTGCCTTCAGTAAGGAAAATTTCAAGCTGTATTCTTAATTATTATATTTAAAAATGAAACAAGGGAGCCAAGGGGATGAGAGATTTCCTAACAAGATTACAGCGGTGTCTAGTGTCTTCAGTAGCCATGACTCTGTAAGCTACCCAAGGTGAGCACATTTGTGTTCGCATACACTTCATGAGTGGCAACGCTATTACTTGTCCTCTGCTAGTCTTCTTGTGGGGGAAATGTTCAAGTTCTCATTGCCATAACAACGGGTTAGTCTTCCTAAAACAAGATACACTCTGAGTCAAAGTAAAATTGTTTCCATGGTAACTGCTACATATCTAAGTGCAGCAGCCTGGTTTTTAATCACTAAAATTGTCCTTTGTAAAAAAGCAAGCACATATTGCTGCTAAAAGAATTATGAAATTTTGAAAGTATGGTTAATGAATAGAGTAAACTAGATTGTCTCAAAGATAAAAACAAAATTGATTAAGCCTTTTCAACAGCTACAGTTTCTTGTTCATGAAATAAAAATCTTCACTGTATACACAAGCCAAAACACAGCATATCTATATATTGAATATAAAACGCTTCTATTTCTTCTATTTTGACCACATTTGAATAAAGTAAAATCCTCATCACTGAAAATGAAACTGTCCATGATCCAAACCTGTTTTATCCTTTATTTTTCTTTCATAAGCAGCATGTCCAACCGTGTTAAATGTCACTTAAGTATCACATTGATTTCTTTCTTCCCTTTTTGTTTCAGAGAATCTCTTGGTCAAATAAGGGAAATATTACTTTCCCACCAAATAAAGAAGATTCACTGGTAATTCCCTTCCCTCTCTTCCTCCCCACTCCTTCTCTTTCTTCTTCTTCTTCACTTGCTTTCTGATGGTTTTTAATGTAGGAGTGGAAAGGGTGAAACAATGGGTTACCTTCTGGGAATTGAGATTGGGGATGGTTACCATAGTTACGTCGTCTGTCAGTTAGATAACAATGGAAGACAGTTTCATTTAAATGATATTCATTGTGGTGATGACCAGAAACTTTGTATTTAGATAGACTGGGTCCAAATCCTGCTCTGTGATTTTTTTTCCGCAGTGTGATTTTGGGCTTATATTTCCTCATTCATAAAATGGAGTTAAAATGCTTGCATTATGGGTTGTTGTGAGCATTAGACGAGACAATGCATGTGGAAGGCTTAGCACTTGCACTTTGCCAAGTACTAGACTGTGCTTGATCAACTGCTGATAGCCGCTGTATTTGTTATCATTATCATCAATCTGACTTAATACTAACAGAGAGTGTATGACAAAGTTAGTGTCATTGCCGTATATACAGCTTCTCAACAGTACTTTTTGTTTCACTTTTTAGTATTAATTTGAAAAATATAGATTAAGATTTATATAACACATATGATAACATAATAAAAGAACTTTTCAGCAGTTTGAGGTCAAAATTAAAATACTTGATGTAATTTAAGGTTGTTTTAATGACTCATTGCTTTGTTCATTTTAAGACAAATTGAGTTCATGTTTTGCTTTTCTCTCACAGTACCAAAGGCACCTAGCAGAGCAGGTTACTTTGGACAGAAGTCTCAGATTTTCTAGGACAGTCTTGAATTTAAATATCCTGTTTCATTGTTCCCATAGGTATAGCTGTACCTGTCAGGAACTGTGCCCTGATTTGGGAGTAAAATATATTGTCAGTATAACTGGGAGACTTGAATTGTCCCTGACATTGGCAGGTAACTGCAGTCAAGATTCCAGGTCTCCAGAGCAGAAGGCATCTCAGCAGGGCCACTGGGCTGCCACAAAACAGGTTGGCAAAGTCCCGCTACAGTCACCTACCTGACAAGAAGCTGCAGAGGACATCTGGAGACTCTCTTCACCTTTTTGTTAGTTTCTATGAAAAGGGCAAAAAGGGCAGTCATCAGTGACCGAAGTAATGGGCAGCCAATCTCAGTTATTGAATTCAATATTTTTTTATTGAAGTGTCAGTCCTAAAAGAAATCAATCCTGAATATTGATTGGAAGGACTGATGCTGAAGGTGACACTCCAATAATTTGGCCACCTGATGCAAAGAGCTGACTCATTGGAAAAGACCCTGATGCTGGGAAAGACTGAGGGCAGAAGGAGAAGGGGATGACAGAGGATAAGATGGTTTGATGGCATCACTGACTCAATAGACACGAGTTTGAGCAAACTCTGAGATAGTGAAGGACAGGGAAGCCTGGTGTACTGCAGTCCACAGGGTTGCAAAGAGCCTGACACAACTGAACAGCAACGAAGTATAGTTGATTTACAATGCTGTGTTAGTTTCAGACATATGGCAAAGTGATTCACATACACACACACGCACACACACTCATATATATGTGTGTATGTGTTTGCATTATAGGCTATAGCAAGGTATTGGATGTAATTCCCTGTGCTACACAAAAGGTCCTTGCTGTTGATCTATTTTATATTTAATAGTGTGTGATTAACAGATACACAAATTGTATATGATTCAATTGTAACATCTTAGGTCTGGCATTACAAACTATTTGAGTGATTGCAGTATAAAATAGCATAAAGGTGGTCTTCTTTCTGTGATTAGCTGCCTGTCCTGAGAGAAGAATGAAAAACCAGAACAATCACTCCCTTGGGATCACCCATTTGAAATCCAGATCTCTCATTTGACTGCCCACTTAAGAGATGTGCCAAGTAAGGTTGAGACCACACTCCTCATTTTTCTGGAAACCTGAGCCCTTAATTTCCAAGTAATCTTTCATTCCTCATCTTTTTTTCCAACTGTTCTGATTTTGAAATGTTATTTGAAATTTATCTTTACATCAAGGTTTTCATGAGGTTTGCTGGAAGATGAGGTGGAGATCAGATAAGACCAAAGGTGATTGATATTTTATTAGCATAGAAAAGAAAGGATTCAAACAGAGAGAGACTTTGTGAAATGGAAGGAAAAATAGAGTTCTTGCATAGGCATAAGTAGAAAGCAGTGTAGATTACAGGAGGACATGTGAAATAAATCTTCAGTCAGTAAAACCAGTTATCTGGTGTGTTAGTTTTCCAGGGCTGAAATAACAACATACCACAAACAGCAAGGCTTAAAACAATAGAAATCTATTGTCTCACAGGGCTTTACTAAAATCCTGAAATCCAGGTGTTAGCAGGGCCACACTCTCTCTGAAGCTCTTTGGGATGACCTGTCCTGACCTCCTCTTGGCTATGATGATGATGGAGAGGCTGGGCATTCCTCAGCTCCAATCTCTACCTCTGTCATCATATAAACCTCACCAGCATATCTGTGTCTGTGCTTCTTTTTTTTTCAGTTAGGATACCAGTATGTTGGATTAGGGCCACCTTAATCCAGTCTGACTTCATAAATTTTCATCTTAATTAGTTACATCATCAAACAGCCCTATTTCCAAATGAGGCTGCATTCTGAGATTCTGGGAGGGTGATGAATTTGGATGAGTTGCAGGGAACTATCCAACTCCCTACATCTGATTTTCCTTTCCCTATCTCCACATCTTATCTCCTATGGTAAAATTTTGGAAAGAGCTGAGGATATTTGCAGAGAACAAGTCAAAGACCAGGGCTCAGAACTGAATCAGGGAGTGATGAGGAGAGAGAAGGATGCCATGAACAAATATAACCACAGTGTGATTGTGTAACTGTGGACTGGCTGGCAGACTTGGATGATGAACAGAAATAAATGCGGTTTATTTCCTCTAACAAGCTTCATCCTATTTCACAAGACACACGATGAATGCAAGCAACTCAGGCTTGAAGTAGAGACGTAATTTAGGATTCTGGTTGGCAGGTTGCTTGTCTAAGACTTTTCATGGATCAATAAGGATAAGATTTACCTCATTTAATTATTATGAATATAAAATAGAAAAGATTCATGCAAGGCATCTACCAGGCTATCCTCATAGTAGTTCTTTCCCTCTTCTTTTTATAGGAGTTAATTGATACACTGGGGAAGGGAGGTCCAATGTTAGTCTCTGCCTCTTGTTAAGTAAATGATTGAAGAAAAGTGAAAGACTTAGTTGCTCAGTTGCATCTGACTCTGCCATCCCATGGACTGTAGCCTGCCAGGCTTCCCTGTCCTTGGAATCCTCCAGGCAAGAATAATGGAGTGGGTAGCCATTACCTTCTCCAAGGCCTTCTCAACCCAGAGACTGAACCCAGGTATCCTGCATTGCAGGGAGAATCTTTACCATCTGAGCCACCAGGAAAGTCCCTTGCATGTATTCAATTCATATTAGAAACAAGACCTGCCTCTTCTAGCCACATAGGAAGACTGGGAGAGAAAAATCCCTTATCTTATAATCTTTCATTCTCTTTTGCTTCATGGAGATAGCACTTCATTTAGAAAAGAAAAATGTCTAAACTACTCTTTTTAAGATTAATTGGGTCTCAAATGGCCTGATCAAACTTGAATGGAAAGGATAATGTCAATGAAGTAGTAGTTCCTTGCCTTGCAAGGATCTAAATAGTTTCTCTGCCAGATTAAGCAGCGTGTTCTTTTTGTCTGCTTGTGTATGAGCAGGTGTTTATGGTGAGGGTCAGCCCTAAACCTTAGAATTTAGCTAATTAAAGTGTAGCTTCTCCATCTATACTTTGTATCCTATTACTCACACTGAATTCCAGAAGCCAAGCCTGGAACAGTTCTGCTATTATCAAGCTGCTGAGTGGGAAGCAGAAACAGTACATGTAAGTAAGTCTGGTAAACAGTGTTTAAAATTAGTATGTGACAACTACCATTTTTTTTCTTTTTCATGGCTTCCCTTGGGCATTAATTAAATACAGCATTTTCCAGCATTTTCTCTTGCAGAATCATTTCCTCCTCTGTTTTAAAATATTCAGGCTGTGAATGCAACAGACAGCAATATTAAATTCTAATGACTATTTCTGAAATAGCAGGGAGTTGGGTCAAACACAGTCTGTAATATACACCAGCAAAATTGAAATATTTTTCCATTAACATGCAGATGAATCAAGTTTGAGAATGATTTCATTTGTGGGACAGTTTCTTTTTCTCAAAGGGGAGTTAAAATTGGAGTGTTTGTTACTACCCCTGAAAATTTCTTTCCCTCTGTCTGTCTCTCTCTCTCTCGTCTCTCTCCCTCACGCTCTCTCCTCCCTCCCTTCCTCCTTCCTTCTTTCATTCTTTCCCTCCTTCCTTCCTTTTGCTTCTTTCTCTTGCACTTTCCTTTCTTACTTTTTTCTTATCTTCTCTTCTTTTCTCTGATTTCTTTCTCCCCTTCTCCCTCCCTCCTTTCCTCTCTCTTTTTCTCTGTCTTGAATGTAGATAGTTCAGTTCTGTAGCTATATTGATGATTCGTGCCTTATTCTTCTATCATGTATGGAATGAATAGCAATAACTAAGATAGTCTAAGGCATATTAGACTTGGGAAGAAAAATTTGCATCTTTTTTGTTACCATAAACAACATTTTGTTTTATAAATGGACATTGCCACTAATAGAAACATTGAAATATTTCTATATGTTGCTTTTAAATCTGTGCTTAAATATTGTTTAATTAATGTTTACTTCACAAATAATATATTTTTAGGCAGGCAAATTTTATGGCCATCAGTCCTTGACCTAAAATTCCTTCCCCCCCCCCGCAAACTAACTTTTTCAAGTCTTTATGCTTAAAAGCACATACACACACACACAATTCATTTTGTCAAGTGCCTAAAATCTCTCTGAAACACCCTTGAATATAGAAATAATTACTAAGTCATCAGTTTTATCTATTCACCAACTTATTCTTTTAGAGAACATTGTCTGATTGTCTGCTGCATGTGAAGCACTCTAACATACTGCTTCATGATGTAAAGGCTGCAAAGATATTTTCTTGTTTCCATGGATTTTAAATCTGCTAAGATGTAATGAGCTATCATATACTGTCTATAATTCAGGTGTGAAAGTATCCAAGATTAGAAGAGGTGAACACATAAGAAGCCAAAAAAGTGCAAATGTTATTGCTAGAATATGGATATTTGGCACAAATATTAGGGAAGACAGAATTTTTGAAAATAATCTATGAGACAAATTATAGATTGGTAGCATTGAAAGGGGTTTTCCTGGTGGTTCAGAGGTAAAGAGTCTGCCTGCAATGCAGGAGACCTGGTTCAGTCCCTGGGTTGGGAAGATCTCCTGGAGAAGGAAATGGCAACCCACTCCAGTATTCTTGCCTGGAGAATCCCATGGCAGGCTATAGTTCATAGAATCGGAGAGTCAGACCTGACTGAAATGACTGAACAGCAGCAGCATTAAAAAATGGCCATAAATCTATATGATCTCAACATAAAGAAAAATTAGTAGACTGAGTTTCAATTAATGGCTGGCTGAGTGTGTTTTGATGGGTGTTTGCTGCACCTCTGTATTGTTCTGGGGAATGGAACAAGTTCTGGGTTACTGAAGTATCTTCTTTTACACTGATTATGAATTTATTTTTTGAAAAGCAATGAAGTGGGACTGACACTGAAATAGTGTTTATTCTGTCATAGTGGTTTAGACTGACACTCTAAACAGATTTATCCACAGAATAATAACTCTTAAGAATCCATTTAAGAAAATGAACCCTCTTTTCTGGTGTCATTCCTATGTCTGTAGGAAATCAGTTCGGGTAACAAGAGTTGTCTTGTATAGAGAATGTTCTGAAAACCAGGAGGATGCTCTGACTGTCTTGGGATCCACACCAGAGTCCAATTCTAACAACTCTACATGGATCAGAATGAAATGATACCCCTCCTGAGTCAACACAGGTGCACCAATTCTTAGAGTCACCAACAAATAAGGACTGGTGATTTGTTACTTTTCAATAATTTCAAGTGAAAAAAGGTTAGTAACCTTTCTAACTATTTTCTGTTACCATCCTCACAGAACTACTTCTTGAACCATATTTAGCTACCCAAGAAGAAGCAATCACTTATGCCTGTGTTTCATATGTTGACCATAATAAAACTAAAAGAATGAAATAATACCATTTGCAGCAATATGGATACCTAGAGGTTATCATAGTAAGTGAAATAAACCAGACTGAGAAAGATAAATACCATGTGATATCACTTATATGTGAACTCTGAAAAATGATACAAATGAACATATTTATAAAACAGAAATAGAGTCACAGATATAGAGAACAAATTTATGTTTACCGGAGGGAGGGGAAAAGGGATAAACTGGGAGATAGGGATTGACTTACACACACCACTAACTACAAAACTCATAACTAATAAGGCCCATTGTGTAGCACAGGGATCTTAACTCAAAGCTCTGTGGTGACCTGTATGGGAAAATAATCTGAAAAAGAGTAGATATATGTATTAATATATGTATAACTGATTCCCTTTGATAGACAGCAGAAACTAATATAACATTGTAAATCAACTATGCTCCAATAAAAATTAATTAAAAATTAAAAGATGCTAAAAATAAAATAAAAACAATCTCTAGAGTTAGAATAAATTCTTAGTTTGGGCATAGCTCAACCATGTTACCTTTAGTTACCATGCATAGGTAATGATGTAAGGTGATAATAGAGTCAATTTAAGTTTTAAGAATGCTTTGCTATTTGTAGATATTTTCTTATTGAATTCTCTCAGCCATAAGATGTAGGTAAGGCAGGTGGTTTTGTACATAATTACCTATAAAGAGAGGAAAACAAAATCTTCTATGAGCTGCCCAATCATCCAGCCAGTAACAGAACTGGATTTGAAAAAAGACCTTACCTTTCCAAGGACTGAACTTTCTTCATGATGTCACACTGCCAGGTATTCTTTTCCTTTAACTCATAGCGTATTGTATTTTAAAAATAGTTTTTTAATGTCTTAAGTCAATATGAGAATTAGGCCAATATAGATTAATAAAAAGTATTTTAGAGCTATGATTATCTCATTGGAAAAGTCACAATGTCCTTTTGTTTACAAAATAGTGATATTTCTGAAAGAGAAGGAAAAAATTTCCATAACTATTTCCTGATTTCCAGGCTATAGCTGGATCCATGTAGTTCTTACTGGATTCTCTGATCCTCTTTGAAGAAAGGGACTTTATATTATATACATTTTATATTCTTCACAGTACTTAAAGGGAATTCTTAAGTACACAATATAGAAATATACTTGTTAAATGAAGTTAAATGAGATGGGACCCATTTTTTCTATCTTATGTGTGTTGAATAGTCAGCATGGCTTCAATTTCCCCCATTTTCTCTGTCTCTTATTATTAGGCATAATTTTCGTAAATTTGGATCCTTTTGAAAAAATAGTGATATTTCTTCTATTGATGAAAATCATATGGCTGTTTTATTTTGCTTTATTTTGTTTTACTTTATATTCTCAGCTTTCATTTCCAATAGTTAGGCCAGGCTTGAAATTTGCTTCTTCTGTACAACATATAGTTAAACAAACTATTCAATTTTACAATTATGTTCCAAAAATGCAGCTTGGGAAATTAACTAGTATTAGGTGTCTTGTCTAAGGTCATCCTGCAGGTAAAATAAGATTTTAAAAGCACTTGAGTTTCTACTATATTTCCTAAGTCCTTGAACCACATAACATTTCTCTGATGTTTAATTCTTTCACTGGTTGAAGACCTATACTTTCTGAATGAAAGATTCTGCTGTGTTGTGATGCTTGGCATTTGTAATTAATGCACATATTGTTGCCAGCATATGTTCAGATAAAGGTTAGTTTAATTGATCCAAGGTAAATAATATGCAGATGACACCACGCTTATGGCAGAAAGTGAAGAACTAAAGAGCCTCTTGATGAAAGTGAAAGAGGAGAGTGAAAAAGTTGGCTTAAAGCTCAACATTCAAAAAACTAAGATCATGGCATCTGGTCCCATCACTTCATGGCAAATAGATGGGGAAACAGCGGAAACAGTGGCTGACTTTATTTTTCTGGGCTCCAAAATCACTGCAGATGGTGATTGCAGCCATGAAATTAAAAGACGCTTACTCCTTGGAAGGAAAGTTATGACCAACCTAGAAAGCATATTGAAAAGCAGAGGCATTACTTTGCCAACAAAGATCTGTCTAATGGAGGCTATGGTTTTTCCAGTGGTCATGTATGGATGTGAGAGTTTGACTATAAAGAAAGTTGAGAACCAAAGAATTAATGGTTTTGAACTGTGGTGTTGGAGAAGACTCTTGAGAGTCCCTTGGACTGCAAGGAGATCCAACCAGTCTGTACCAAAGGAGATCAGTCCTGGGTGTTCATTGGAAGGACTGATGTTGAAGCTGAAACTCCAATACTTTGGCCACCTGATGCGAAGAGCTGACTCATTTGAAAAGACCCTGATGCTGGGAGGGATTGAGGGCAGGAGGAGAAGGGGACAACTGAGGATGAGATGGTTGGATGGCATCACTGACTCAATGGACATGGGTTTGGGTGAACTCCGGGAGCTGGTGATGGACAGGGAGGCCTGGCGTGCTGCAGTTCATGGGGTCATAAAGAGTCAGACATGACTGCGCGACTGAACTGAACTGAAACTACACCTTGATTTTGCTAAAGGCTGGATATACATTGGATGCTTAAAAGTTAGTGTAAAATGAATCACCAGTATTTAAGTTTCTAATTTTCCACATGCCTAGTTATAACATTTTGAACTAAGCGACTTAGAATAATATTTCGTCACAAACACTTCTTCTTCTTAATGAAGATAAGAAGGCAGATTGTATTCTTAATGAGGGCCAGTTAGGCTGATGTGTTTGGATGGCATTTACTAAACTAGATCATTTAGACAAATCTTATTGCTTATGATCTACTTAAACATTAGAAGGAATCTTTAGCTATGTTACAGAACTCAATATGATAGGTTCAAGATGCCTATTACTTGCAGCATTCTCTGAATGTGTCACAGTCATTAAATATAAATACATTTGCTTGGATAGCACTAGGATTTATTTTATTTCAATTGAAAAGATATTTATAATTAATTGTTTTTTTTGGTACAAGAGAAAAATGATTTTGGGGGATTCATTTTAAGCATACTACTATTATTTAATGTATTCTATACCAAAAGAAAATGTATATATGTAGTTTTCATCTAACACATGAAAAATATAATGTTTGATTGGTACATTTTCTTCTAAATATCAGTAAATATTTCTCAGGTATGCTGTGCTGTGCTTAGCCACTCAGTCATGACTGACTGTTTGTGATCCCATGGGCAGCAGCCTGCCAAGGTTCCCTCTGTCCTTCGGGATTCTCCAAACAAGAATACTGGGGTGGGTTGCCATGCCTTCCTCCAGGGGATCTTCCCAACCCAGGGATTGAACCCAGGTCTCCTGCATTGCAGGCAGGTTCTTTACTGACTGAGTTACCAGGGAAGCCAAGAATACTGGAGTGGGTAGTCTATCCCTTCTCCAGGGGATCTTCCTGATCCAAGAATTGAATTGGGGTCTCTGGTGTTGCAGGCAGATTCTTTATCAGCTGAGCTACCAGGGATATATCTAGGGGATATTCTCAGATATACGCAGGAGATATTTAATCTGCATCATCCCACTCTCAGTGAATAATCAAGTAAAATATATTTTTTAATATAATGTCATGGGGGATAAAAAAGACTGACTTATACTTGTAAAGCGTAACCTTCTGACTCTTCCTGGAGGCATTCCTAGGGTATCTGAGTGGACCACACTGCTTTTTGTCTTAGATTCAGGGCACAGTCTTGGAGGAAGAAATTGAGTAAAAGCCCAGGAGTTAACTCAGACTTACAGTGCAAAGTGGAACTATATCATGGTTAAAAATCATGGTGACATCTCCTAGGATGTGCTCATAATAATCAAAATTATGAATCAAGATTCATTTACATTTTTATATAATGTATATGTTTACCTACACAAACTAAAGACCTACATTAGCATCAGAGAATAAAAAAGTTCATTATATTAAATATAAGGTCTATTACTGTGGAGGCCACTAGCTCCAGTTTGGTTTTAATTAAATATATGCTTGCAATAGGCTTAACAACTCTTAGTGAATTTTCTGACCAATCCAACCAATACATTAAACAAACACATAAGGAAAAAGCCAAATTTGTTCCTAGCATTACACGAAGAAGGATACAGGTGACTAAATTTCTCACATTGTAGTCGGTTGCTTGGTTACAATAAGATGCCCTTTTCATGTCCTAAATTCTATTGTCAACCAATAATAGACAAGCAGGTCTATAGCCTTTGACTCTGCACAGGCATCTTAGAGTCCATGGAAAAGGACTTTCTTTGTGTGTGTATATATAATCACTCATGAAAGAGGGACTCTTTTAGGAAATTATGGAATTTTCATTTCAAAGGAATCCTAAAATTCATCCATTTATTCACCATGTATTTACTGAGAACCTGCTACATGCAAGACATTGTGGTGGACCCTGGGTCTATGGCAGTGGAAGAAATACATACAGTTTTTGCTTTTCAAGAGTTTTCCATATATTTAAAAGGATGAACAGTGAAGAAGTTTAGGAAACTCAGAATAACGTGCTATGAGCGTATGTAGCAACTAGAAATAAACCTATTCTTGGGAAATCAGGAAATAAATTAACACTTGGAAGATGAGTAGGAAAATTACTATGGGTAATAAGGGCAAAGATTTCTGAGTAGAGAGAAAATCAAGGTGGAGAGTGTGGTGTGTATTCCAAAAATTAAATGAGGTAAAGAGCTAAGATGTTTAATATATATACATATATATATATATATATATATATATATAAAGAGAAAATGCAGTAACTGAAGTTTTTTATATATCATATTAGGAATATGCAAACATAGATATACTTGTTGACTACAATGGCTCAGTTCAGTTCAGTTCACTATAATGGCTATGCATTATTAATTTATCTGACATCTTGAAATATGAGACTAGCAGCAACTTAATATGTCAGATCTCAGATCTTCATGGTTTACATTCTTAGGCCCTGCAACTGAAAGAAATCCTTTGAAAGTGAAAGTGTTAGCCATTCATCCGTGTGGGATTCTTTGCGACCCCGAGGAATGTAGCCTCTGTCCATGGAATTCTCCATGGCAAGAATACTGGAGTGGGTTGCCAGTCTCTTCTCCAGGGGGTCTTTGTGACCCAAGGATCTAACTTGGTCTCCTGCATTGTGAGCAGATTCTTAACCATCTGAGCAACCAGGGATGTCCCTACTAAAATGCATTTACTTTGATCATATTCTGTGATATCCTTCAAGTTATTTCCATTCAGCCAAAATCTCTGTTGAAGGTTTTGAAAGTGTAACTGAAAACTTCACCAAGCACCTAAATAAATATACAGTGATACAGTGAACAGGAGAGAAATAAGTCTAAGTCACTTCCACCCATTCAGTCACCTACTAGAAGATGAATTATAGGTACAAAAGCAGAAGAAATATATGTTGCACCATCGGGTGATAAAAAAGGAATATGAAAGCAACAGAAAAACTGCTCTTAGGGCTCTTTTATAACGGCTCCTTTTCTTTTCCAATTTTTTCCCTTCCTTCATCCCATCAATCCTGCAGGGCAACTACATTATAGTCACAAATAAATATGTGCCTAAAGTCAGGCTAAGTAGAATTGCAGTTTAGATCAAAGAGTAACGCATTGTGTAAGTTCTGGAAAGGCATTATTCACCTTATTATCTCAGTGGCAAACCTTTTTTTTTTTTGAATAATTATGTTAAATTTCGTCATTGTGCTCACCGTTTGCCCAGCACGCTAAGGCAGAGTGCTGCGTGGAACCCTTTCTCTGTGGACCAGGGGAGGTCAGAATGTAAATGAGGCAAAAGATGATGCCTTGGGGAGGGAGGAAGCATGGGGATTAGAGCTAGGCATAAATCATAGCTCCGTGGTAAAGCAACACAGGGTTTACCTAGGCACTTTTATCTCTGGGGAGTGCCTGTGCTGGTGGGCCTCAAACAATGGAGAAGCGATAGTATTTAGACTGTTTTGTATGTATTCTGTGTGTGTGTGTGTTTCTTGGGAGATAATCCTCAGAGAATCTTTAAGTAGAGAACCTGTAAATTCTGTTTACTTTTAGTTGTTATTTTAAAAATAAAAGTAAATCAGTTGTGAGTAGATAGAGAACAGTGGGAAGCAGAATCTTTTTCACTCAAGTGGGGTGACAGGTTTGGAGAAAACTGCTAAATGTGAGACAAAGGAATTGTATTATTTATAAGTGCTTTGGAAATGAGCATTGGGCTGGCAATCACTGAGGAAAGTATTATAGTTATCTTTCCACAGTCAGTAAGTGTAAAACTTGATAACATTTATGAAGCACCTCCTTTTAAGCAGTAGAAACTGGCAGCATAAGGATATGATTCTAGAGAAAAGGAAAATATTAGAAGTGCTTGCTCCATAGTCACTCCCGTTTTTTGCCTGGAGGAATTTTCAAAGCTTAACACAGGGAAGTGGAGCCCAAGCAGAGAAGCAGATATGATGTTAGAGTTGCTGAGGTGTCTGGATTTATGGGGCAAGGTACCAAAGATGAGCTAACGCTGCAAAATAAAGCCCGGGAATCTGCAAAGTGTTTCCTTGAGTTTTTGACTAAATAGCTGTATATATCTATGAGGCCTGGAAGGGAGAAAGCAAAAACTAAAAAAATCCACAAAAGCTCTTCAGAGGGCTCTGAGCTGAACAGAGAGTTAAGTCAAACAGTGTTGGAAAATGCTGGCCAGAATGGAGCGGTCTTGGGGAAGATTTCAAATATTCCAATGAGAGTTTTTATGAGAACTTACCTTATGAGTAGGGCTACTTCAGTCTTAGGGTGTTTGTCCTTACAAAGCTTAAAACAAAACCTGTTTGTTTTAAAATTATCCGTAAGGTAATTTTGAAAAAAAGTTATAAACAGTATGAGTATTTTTCTCACTAGTTAAGTCACTTTATAGTTAGTTAACTAATGTAGAAGTCCCTTCCTGTATGATTTTACAAAAAAAAAAATCTTATTTTCCGTAGACAAAAAGCAATTATATCACATCAAAGACAACCATTTTAATAAAATGAAAATCAATTACATGTTGGTTGAGCTCTTCCATAGAATAATCTTTCAATCCTGATGAAATAGTATATGTACAATTTTTTTAAGACTTCATATAAATTATGAAAAAGTCATGAGTGAGTTCATTAAATGCTCAAATAAAACTGAACATTCTCTAAGAGAAGAAAACAGACTCTCAACAGAGTAGCAGCCAAAAGTCCATCATACAAAGAAAAATAACAGACTTACACAGAAATTTTAAAAAAAAGTGATCTATAAATACAAGTATAGTTGATAGAAATAAACCCAAAGATGACAAAGATGTTGAAATACCTATTATAAAAATTTCATTAAAGAAAAAGATGTGCATAATGGACAAAGAAATAGGGATATCTTTAGAGCTATAGACACAATAACAGAGAACCAAATGCAAATTCTAAAACTAAAAAGCATTGCATGAATTTAAAAGTTACTACGTAGGCTTAATAGAAGTTTGGGCTTGAAGAAAAGAGCAAGTAACTTGAAGACTGAATAATAGAAACTATTTAAACTGTAACACTGACTAAGAATAAAGAAAGTCTTCAGTAACCCGTGAATAATGTCAAGTCGTCTACCATAAAATAACTGGAATCCCAAAGGGAGATGAAAGAGAAGTTGGGGAACAAAAATTGTGAAGATATGATTTCCAAAATGTTTCCAAACTTACTAGAAAATATGCTTAATAGCCAATGAATAGGATTTTATTTTTTAAAAAAGAACAAAAGATCCTGAAAAATTAATCTTGAGCAAAAGGCAGAAACTTAGAGGCATCATGTACAGATTTCAAATTATATTTCAAAGCAATAGTATTCAAGACAGTGTGGTACTGGCATAAAAACAGACTCATAAAAATAGGTCAATAGAACAGAATAGAGAGATGGAAAATGTACCCATAAATATACGTGGTCAATTAATTTACAAAGAGATGGTTAGACAGCATCATCAATCAATGGACATGAATTTGAGCAAACTTCAGGAGAGAGTGGAGGACAGGAAAGACGGTGTTCTGCAGTCCGTGGGGTTGCAAACAGTTGGACACAACTGATCGACTGAACAACAACAATTTACAAGGAAGGAGTCAAGACTATATAGTGGGGAAAGGACATACTCTTCAATAAATGGCTTTAGGAAAACTGGACAGCTACATCCAAATGAGCAAAACTGTACTACCATCTTATACCACACACACAACTAAACTCACAGTGGATTAAGGACTTGAATGCAAAGCATGAAACTATAAAACTCCTAGAAGAAAAATCTTTCCATAGGAAAAATCTCCTTTACTTGGCAATTTTCTTTTCTTGATTGATGGCATAAGCAAAAGTAACAAAATCAAACATAAACAAATGGGAATACATCAAAGTAAAAAGTCTCTGTAAAGGAAACCATCCACAAAATGCAAAGGCAACCTACAGAATGGGAGTCAACTTGCAAATTATATATCTGATTAGGGATTGCTATTCAAAATATATAAATAATTCATACAACTCAATAGCAAGGTACATGAGAACTTCATTTAAAAAATGGGTAATGGACCCAAATAGACATTTTTCCAAATAAGACATACAAATGAATAACAGGTACATGAAAGTGTATTCAGAATCATTAATCATCAGGAAAATGTAAATCAAAACCACAATGAGTTATCACTTCATATTTGTAATAATAGCTTTTATCCTAGAATCAAATGATGACAAGGATATGGGGAAAAAAGGGAACTCTTACACTGTTGGTAGTAATTGGTAAATTGGTGTGGCCACTGTGGAAAACAATATGGAGTTTCCTCAAAAAGTTAAAAATAGAATTACTGTGTGGTCCAGCAATCTCGCATCTGGGTACTTAGCCAAAGAAATCAAATCTAGGTCTCAAAGGGATTACTAGACTCCAATGTTGGTTGCAGCATTATTTATAATATCCAATAAATGACCTAGGTAGTTATCATGAATGAAGAAAATGTGATATATGTATCAAATGGAAACCTATTCAGTCATAAAAAAGGTAATTTTGCCATTTACTGTACATAGAACCTGGAGGGCATTGTGCTAAGTGAAATAAGCTAGAAAATAAAGGATGAATACTTCATGTTTTCAGTTGTACATGGAATCTAAAAGAGTTGAACTGGTAGTAAGAAGAGGAAAATGGTGTTATAAGGGGCTGAATCATAGGAAAAATGGGGAGATGTTGTCCAGAGAGTGCAAACTTTCTAACAGAAATTGTTCTGTTGACCTAATGTACAGATGATGGCTATAGTCAGCAATAATTTATTGTATACTTGAAATCTGATGAGAGTAGATCACATGCATTCTCACCAGACACACAGATAACTATGTGAGGTGATGAATATGTTCATTAAGTTGATTGTGATAATCATCTCACATTCTATACATGTACCAAAATATCACAATGTACATGTTAAATATATGCAAGTTTTCTTTGTCAATTATACTACAATAAAACTGGAAGAGATTACATATAAAGGAACTCAGATCAAAAATAAGAAGATAGAAAATATATATATCACGTGCCCTAATAATAAAACAACTGGAGTAACTACTTAGTATCAAAACAAAATAAAATTCAAAAAAAATAACTATTATCAGATACAAAGAGTGACATTTTATAGTGGTAAAATTTTATTATGAAGTTATAAAGTACATTGAAAAAAAGTAAGAAGTACTTCAGTGATGGGCTCCCCAGGTGGTGTTAGTGGTAAAGAATACGTTTGCCATACAGGCAACGTAAGAGACACAGGCTCCATCCCTAGTTTGGGAAGATCTCCTGGAGGAGGGAATGGCAACTCACCTCAGTATTTTCTTGCCTGCAGAATCCCATGGACGGAGGAGCCTGGTGGGTTAGCGTCCATACGGTCACAAAGAGTCAAACACACCTGAATAGACTGAACATGCACAAGTTCATTGAAATAGGAGGAAAAAATACGATATTTTATTTTTTTAACCTCAGTCATTTCTTAGATAACTGTGTGTCAGTTTTAGCAGTTGCCATGACTTTCTTCTAGGATATTTATGATTATGGCAGCCATTTTGGTTCTCTTCATAATAGCCATTTCCTGTTCTTCTTTGCTTCAGAACTCTGATTGTGCTTGCACATAATATGGTTCGTCCCAGAGGACAAATTATGGTTAATTTGTATCAGTCAGAGCAATCTAGTTCCATTTTTCTTATGGTAGAAATAGATATGAGCCTGTGTTTCAAGTGATTAAAGAAATCATCTCAGAGTCCATGAGCATATCATAGTTTATTTTTATGAAGTAATCACAGGAAACAATAGAATTGTAATTTGTAAGAAAATAAGTAAGTTAAGTTAGCTATTTCAGCTAGTAATTTAAATGCTATAAAAGATATGTGTGTGTGTGTGCATTATAGTAACTCTGAGGAGAGGTATCTGATTTAGTCTTTCTGAGACAGATGGAGAAGGATTTAAAACATTTTTTACAGTGACATTTTACCTTTATTTTGTAGAAAATTGTTTAGTGGAAAATGGTCAACGTTTGCACCAGGACACTACTGTCCCATAGCGGCGTGACTGTGATGAAGTTATTCTATATTTGTATGTGTTAACAGCAAAACACCAGAAGAGGGAAAAAAGCATGAACAGGGACATGTAAGTTTAAGCTTTATTGATATAAGAGTATGCAATAAGATTCTTTGGGAAAAGAGGGCTATTCTTCAGGTTATACAGACCCATAAAGCAAGAGAGTCTGAAATTTCAAACTCTAAAGGCAGTGGGCTCATCAAAGTCTCTTAAGAAGGAAAAGCTAAAGACCAGTTTACATTTCAAAAACCATTATGAGAGCAAAAGTGAGAGTGATTGCAGGGGAAAACCAGAGGCAATCACTACTTAGAAGACTGATCCATGTGATCCATGAGGAAGGTGGGGGACCAAAGCAGAGGCAGAGAGAGAGAGATAGACAGACACATACACACATGGAGAAAGAGAAAGAGAAGAATATCATATATTCAGTTTCTATGTGGGAGGCAAAATTGATCAGAGTATATGTTGAATGTGAATATATGGAGGACAGTATTCAGGCTGACACAGCATTATCATGGAGGAGTTTTCAGGGTGACACAAGTCTGGTTCAGAGGAGGAATGTGTTTAATTTTACATAATTAAGGTTGAGGTGGATCTGAACTTGGAAAGAGAGATGACCTCTTGTAACACTGATGAGTACATCCCAATCTTCTTGGCTGGTTCTGAGAAGTGATGGAGTACCCCGCACTCAATCCCAATCTTCTCTTCCCACCACTCCAACCTGTTATCTTAGCTATCACATGACTTAATAGGCTGAAGATGCTCAATTATGTGCCTCCATCCTGGTAACTCCACTGATCTTCAAACTCACATGGTAGCTGCCTACCTGACATTCTAATTGGATGTTTAATATGCACTTTCTATTTAACATGGAAAAAATAAAATTGTTGATGACTACCACTCACCATATTCTTCCAGGCAACAGCATTTCCCCAGGTCTTTAGACTCAAAACCTAGGAGTCATCCTTGATTCCTTCAATTTCTTAACCTCTTGTATCCAAGTTATTAGCAAGACATTTCAGCTCTGTTCAAAAATAGACTGAGTATCTGTTCATTTTTCTGTATCCTTACCTATATGTTCCAAGTCCAGGAAACATCAGTTCTTTTTATTTTTTCAACTTATTGAAGTATAGTTGATTTATGATGCTGTTTTATTTTCTACTGTACACCACAGTGATTCATTTATACATATACACATTCTTTTTCATATTCTTTTCCATTATGGCTTATCACAGGATACTGAATATAGTTCCCTGTGCCATACAGTAGGACCTGATTGTTTACCCATTCTATATATAATAGTTTGCATCCTGCTATTTCTGAATTCCCAGTAAATCCTTCCCTACCCCATCCCCTTCCTCCTTGGCAACTAGAAGTCTCTTTTCTATGTCTGTGAGTTTGTTTCTGTTTTGTAGATAAGTTCATTCTTTCTATGTTTGAGTAATATTCCATTGAATGAAAGTGTAATTTGCTCAGTCATGTCTGACTCTTTGTCACCCATGGGCTGTAGCTTGCCAGGCTCCTCTGTTCATGGAATTCTCCAGGCAAGATTACTGGAGTGGGTAGCCATTCCCTTCTCCAGGGGATCAAACCTGGGTTGCAATCTCCTGCATTGCAGGAAGATTCTCTACTGTCTGAACCACTAGGAAAACTCTTCCATTGTGTATTGATTTATTATTCAGTTGCTCAGTCATGTCTAACTCTTTGTGATCCCATGGACTGCAGCACACCAGGCTTCCCTGTCCTTCACTATCTCCTGAAATTTGCTCATACTTATGTCCATTGAGTCAGTGATGCCATCCAACCATTTCATCCTCTGTCATCTCCCTCTCCTCCTGCCCTCAGTCTCTCCCAGCATCAGGGTCTTTTCCTATGAGTTGGCACTTTTCATCAAGTGGCCAAAGTTACTGGAGCTTCAGCTTCAGCAGCAGACCTTCTGTTAGGTAGGCAGTTAAGCATGAGCAACAAGGCCAAGGGGTGGTCTGGCTGAAAAGCATGCAAACTGATCTCTAAACTGAATGGCAGACACATCCAGGAGAGCTCACAGATATGCTACAAAAATAACTACAAAGACTTTTTCAACTCCTGCACCTGTGTGCTAGGCACTCAGAGGATACAAAGTAACCACAAGGGCTTCTCCAAGTAATATTAGGGAGCTAGGAGCCCACTGAGGTCTCATGAATATTCTACATCTAATGATAACAGATTGAATTAATGGAAGACATATGGGATAGTATAAACAACACAGCCTGTTGTTATATAACTTGAAATTGTCAACTGGCCTTGAGCATATGTCCATTTGCATTCCCTTTCATTGACTGGGGGTGGGTACAAGCCCTACTTTGCACAGGGCATAATCAAAAGAAGACAAGAAGTATAAAAGTAGGGTGGGGAGCCAAGAGGAATCAATAGGAAGGATGAGGAAGACTCCTTGGGTATCAGTCAGCTCCCATGTCTTGAGAGTGTCTGTCTAATAAAAGATCTGTCTGCAAGAGCTGAACTGAGCTGTAACTTCCCTGTTGCTCTACAACCTTTAGTCCATCACTCCAAATTTTTGTTGTGATGAGACAAGAACCTAGGAAGAAAAGTAAACTGATGTGACACTTCCAATGAATATTAAGGGCTGATTTCCTTTAAGATTGACTTGTTTGGTCTCCTTGCTGTCCAAGGGACTCTCAAGAGTCTTCCCCAGCACCACAGTTCAAAAGCATCAATTCTTTGGTGCTTAGCCTTCTTTATGGTCCACCTCTCACATCCATTCACGACTACTGAAAAAACCATAGCTTTGACTATATGGACTTTTGTTAGCAAAGTGATGTCTCTGCTTTTTAATGTGTTGTCTATGTTCATCATAGCTTTTCTACCAAGGAGCAAATGGTTTTTAATTTCATGGCTGCAGTCACCATCCACAGTGATTTTGGAACTGAAGAAAATAAAGTCTGTCACTGTTTGTATTTTTTCCCCATCTATTTGCCATGAAGTGATGGGACTGGATACTATGATCTTAGGTTTTTGAATGCTGAGTTTTAAGCCAGCTTTTTCACTCTCCTCTTTCACCTTCATCAAGAGACTCTTAATTTCCTCTTTATTCATTTATCTGTCATTGTACATTTAGGTTGCTTTCATGTCTGGGCTCTTATAAACAGCTCTGCAATGAACACATGGGTGCATGAATCCTTTTGATCCCTGTGTTTCTCCAGATATGTGCTCAGAAGTAGAATTACTGGATCATTTGATAGTTCTATTTTTAGCTTTTTAAGGACCCTCCATACTGTTCTCCATAGTGGCTATATAAATTTTCATCCCCATCAACAGTGTAAGAAGGTTCCCTTTTCTCCACACCCTCTCCAGGATCTATTGTTTGTAGACTTTTTGATGATGGGGATTCTGATTAGTGTGAGGTGATACCTGACTGTAATTTTGATTTGCAGCTCTCTAATAATTAGCAAGAAACATCAGTTCTTAGTCATATCCTCCTTCATATCCATCATACCCTCCTTCCTGAACTTCTGGTTTTTCTTCTTGCCTGTATACATTTTATTCTTCAGCAAGCAGGTTAGTGTACTAGTCAAAATACATCTAAGAATGTACATTTACACGGACTCAAGTTTCAACTTCCCCCACTTCCCCTTACACACTCAGAATGAGCTCCCTCTTTACTTTGACATTGGTACAGAGGGAGCTACCCCTTCTGGTACCTGAAATATTCATATGTATTATCTTTCTGAGAGCCCAATTTGGTGGTATTTGGAAAACCATTATGGTAATTAGATTTTTAATGAACTTGGAACTAGAACAAATGAGGTCCAAAGTATTCAGTGTTATTTCATACAGATCATAGTGATGAACATTCAAACACTCCACCCTATAAGAGAAAAGATAGCTCAGGTAATTTGTTCTCTTCTGTACCAAGATACTGCCTCTCTTTTCACCAGTCATGGCCAAAAATGGTAACTGTGTTTCTCTGGACTGCGCTCCCAACTTTTCTTCATCTTTCTTTTAAATATCATTAAATTCGATGGTTGTGATCATTCAGGGCTTCCCAGGTGGTGCTAGTGGTAAAGAGCCCTCCTGCCAATACAGGAGTCAGAAGAAATGATTGTTCGATCCCTGGACTGGGAAGATCCTCTGGAGAAAAGCATAGCAACCCTCTCCAATATTCTTGCCTGGAGAATCCCATGGACAGAGAAGCCTAGCAAACTACAGTTCATAAGGTCACAAAGAGTCAGACACAACTGAAGTGACTTAGCACACACAGTCCATTCAAGTACCTATTTTTCTGGTTCAGGAAATAACAAGTTTGTCCCAGTGTAAATTGATGCAACTAATTTAGCTCCCAGAGGGCAATCCTCTTTCCCTTGTTTTAAAGTCTGGAGAAGACTTTACTATTGACTCTACGAGCTATAAATACTGATCTAGAGGGCCATTGAAGACACGATTTAGAGTTCAGGACAGGGAAGTAATGAAAAGAAGGCTGTGGGAATTATTGATATACATAGGCCACTTGATCCCAAACTAGTGCCATTACCAGAATTTGAATATATGTGTGTGTGTGTGTGTGTGTGTGTGTGTGTGTGTATTTAATATAAAGATTCCAGAATCCTCTCACCAGACATTGTAATTCAGTGGATCTGGGTAAGGAACTGAGAATTTATACATTTATATTATAATAGGGGTTTCTAATAAAATAACACGGGTGTGAAAACCATTTTTAGACCTACTATCAGAACTTGTGAATGTGTTCTGAATAAGGACTGAATTAAAAATCCTATAGAATTCAAATATTAAGAAATGAATGAATGTTTCCCAACTGTGTAGACTTGGGTGTGAAGAAAGAGAGGGAAAATGGACAGTAGACAAAATACTCAAGATCCAGGGACAACTATTATTACCTAAAAGTGGAAGGGACGTATGTACATATTAAGGGAATTTGGGTTTTGGTGAGAAAAGGGGATAGATGGGGAAAGAGATTCACTGTAGAGGAGAGAGAAGGAAAAATACATACCAAAAAGGTCTGAGGGTAGATGAAGAAAGGGTATTAACCGAGGCATATACATTTTTCAGTATGTACCTCATAGCATGCCTGATAGCTCAGTTGGTAAAGAATCTTGCAATGCAGGAGACCCCGGTTCAATTCCTGGGTCAGGAAGATCTGCTAGAGAAGGGATAGGCTACCCACTCCAGTGTTCTTGGGCTTCCCTGGTGGCTCAGCTCATAAAGAATCCGCCTGCCATGTGGGAGACCTGGGTTCGATCCCTGGATTGGGAAGATCCCCTGGAGAAGGGAAGGGATACCCACTCTAGTATTCTGGCCTGGAGAGTTCCATGGACTGTATAGACCATGGGATCACAAAGAGTCAGATACGACTGAGTGACTTTCAGTTACTTACTTACTTAGATAGCATGCAGGATCTTTGTTCCCCAACCAAGGATAGAACCCAGGCCCCCTGCACTGGGAGCTCACAGTATTAACCACTGGACCACCAAAGAAGTCCCCTGAAGCGTAATTTTGTTTCTTCAGGGGCTGCCATGTGCAATACCAATGTTACTATTTCCCATTACAGAAACTCTACAGGGTAAGTGTTATTATTCCCATTTACTAATAAGGAATTGTATGTTTTAAAATCCTTAAATAAATTTCCAATGTCCAAACAACTAATAAATAATAGATAGGAATTAGATGTGGATTTGACTGACTTTTCCTTTCCCTGACTTTTCAATTCTGAACAATGTTTAAAATGAAGAGAAATGGAAGAACTTAAGAAATTTTTGGAAAGAGGAACACTTCTTCAGAAACTCAAGAGAAAGATGAACACATAGGAATAAGGGAAAAAATACAGGGTAGGGTCAGTGGGATGAGAATTTAAAGAAAATAGCAAAACTTTTGAGTAGCCATCAGGGAGACATCAACTAGAGACTTGACTAAATATAAGTAAAGGCACAATTTGCCAGTATTCTGAGCCACATTTCCAGGGGGCGGGGGCTGGGGCGGGTGGAAATCCAAATTTTGAATAATTTTTCAAGTACTTCTAGAGTTACATACGAATCAGTTCAGTCACTCAGTCATGTATGACTCTTTGCGACCCCATGGACTGCAGCATGCCAGGCTTCCTTGTCCATCACCAGCTCCTGGAATTGCTCAAACTCATGTCCACAGAGTTAGTGATACCATCCAACCGTTTCATCCTCTGTCGTCCCCTTCTGCTCCTGCCTTCAATCTTTCCCAGCATCAGGGTCTTTTCTAATGAGTCAATTCCTTGCATCAAGTGGCCAAGGTATTGGAAATTCAGCATCAGCATCAGTTCTTCCAATGACTATTCAGGACTGATTTCCTTTAGGACTGACTGGTTTGATCTCCTTGCAGTCCAAGGAACTCTCAAGAGTCTTCAACACCACAGTTCAAAAGCATCAATTCTTTGGCGCTCAGCTTTCTTTATGTTCCAACTCTCATACATGACTCATCCGTACATGACTACTGGAAAAACTATAGCTTTGGCTAGATGGACCTTTGTCAGCAAAGTAATGTCTCTGCTTTTTAATACGCAGTCTATGTTTTCATAGCTTTTCTTCCAAGGAGCAAGTGTCTTTTAATTTCATGGCTGCCGTCACCATCTGCAGTGATTTTGGAGCCCAAGAAAATAAAGTCTCTCACTGTTTCCCCATCTATTTGCCATGAAGTGATGGGACCAAATGCCATAATCTTAGTTTCTTGAGTGTACTCCTTTCCCAGTTAGGAACCAGTCCCAATTTGTCACCTGTGTATACATATGAATACACTTTTCTATAAGCAATTAGTCCCAAATTTTCCATTATTTGAAAATACAGTCCTTGAACAGTAGGCCCAAAGAGACAAGCATCATCTTAAAAAGCAGTCTTGCTTTAAAATGGAATAAATTAAATTTAAGTAAGGCAAATTATACTTTACAATCATTGGAGAAGCTGATTATGTAGCAATATTTTCTTGAGCAGCACTTTGTAAAGCTAAAGAAAAGAAATCTTATTATCTAAATAATCACCATTTAATGCATTTTTATAAATATGGATTTTCCATAGTGAGCATATTTCTTTTTCTTAAGTAGGTCATACTTGCCATGGAAAATGTTACCTAAAAGGAAGCTTTATAACCATAGATTTTTTTAGCATGTTTATATATTGATTTTCCATTCATATTTGTAGTATATAAAAGCAAGGAAAATAATATAAAATTACATACATGTATATATTTGGCCTCTGAAATGTCATGAAAAATGGCATTTTGATAGGAAAATTATAGCACATATTTTTTATATAATTTGCATTCTACCCACATGAAAGCTGAAGAAATCTATTCCATGTGAAAATTAATTATTCCCATCTTCAATATTGGCTTTGACAAGGTAAGAAACAGTTGGATTCATTCTAATTTGCTTCAAGTAGTGGTAATTAGAGTGGGTGTGAGAGCAGCCCTCCACTCAATTCTCTCCAATTATTAGAAGACACATAATAAACCTCTTAGAAAAGCAAATTCTCTGAGTTCATCACCCTCATCTCCCACGGGATCTATAATGTAACGTATTTCTCTCTCTTTCAGTTTCATTTAAAGAGAAATATATTACTGAGGAGCCATTACAGATTTTTATGGGAAACCACTTTGAAGGTTTTTAGCATTAAAATGTGAAACCAACTAGAACTCCCTGAAGGTTTTCACAAGGTTTGCTATTACGTCATATGTTCTACATCTTGTGTTATTAGAGTGTCATTCTGTATAAATATTCATTTACATTTATAATTGAATAAATTATGCTCTTTTAATATACATATATTTATATACGTGAGGAATTTAATGTGGTTTCCGTTCAGGGGTTGAGCCTATGAGTTGAGCTTGAACTGGATTATTTTCCCATTACTTTGGAGCCCAGTTTTGGGTTGTGTGCGGATATGAGGGTATATCTTGAATGCCTTGTCCTCTTCATCATGCCTGCCCAGGTGAAGTCCATGCTCTGTGATGCTTTGTTTGACTTTTCCACATACTGACCAGGTGTCATCAGCCAATCCTTTTTGAGTTTTAGTTCATCTTACAGTCATGTGACAGTTCATTATCTTATCCAAACATATGTCCTGGGGGAGTCAGAGCATGTTTCCACAGTCTTCTTGTGACTAATCCCTAGAACTGGCAAAAGTCCACTGGTAATAACTGAAGAGGCAGAGAATACAGGTGAGTTAAGGAAAGGCTGGGAACGAGGCTTCAGACTCCAATACATGTAATCTTACACAACAATGGAGCTCTGGAAAGGTTCTTAAATTCCTTCCTGCAATTAGGTAATGGTAGTTGGCAGAATAATAGTCCTCCAAAGATGTCCCTGGTACCTGGGAATATGTAAACCTGCATAGCTGAAAGGGCCTTTGAAGATGTAATCAGGGTTGTGTACCTTAAAGCAGAGAAACTATCCTGGATTATTGGGGTAGGCTCAATCTAATCACAGGAGCCTTTAAAAGCCAAGGACACTCTTCAGCTGGCAGAAGGAGGCAGAGGACAAGTACAGCAGAGGCGGATTCCAAGCACAAAAAGGAATCGGCATATTGTAGCTAGCCCACTTACAGGATAGGATCAGGGAGAGGATTCTTCCAGGAGCTAAGGGCAGCCTCCAGCTCGAAGTCAGAATCTGGGACCTCAGCTCTACCACCACAAGAACTGGATTTTGCCAGCAACCTGAAGAAGCTAGGGAATGGATTCTCATGAGGTACCTCTCTGTAAGAATCCAGCTAGGAAACACGTTGATTCCAGCCTGGTGAACCCAAAGCAGGGGAAGCAACTGAACCAACCCACACCCTGACCTACAGATTGTGAGAAAATCATGGGTGCTGTTTAAAGGCACTTAATCTGTGTGATTTGTGTAGCAATAATAGGAAGTTGATATAGTAATTATATACTTAACAATTTTGAAGCGAAGTTTCATTGCTTTTATGTAGACAAAATGACAGCAATGTTTCCTTGAAGCAAAGCTTTTCCTTAATCAGATCAAAATTTGATTTTGATTTGGTGTTATAGTTTTGCTTAATCTAATCTAAATATTTACCTGTGATCAACCTTAAATATGGGCAACACATGGCAGTCTTCAGTTTTATGTGACACTGTTTCACTTATATTATCTCAAGTAGTTATAGAAATTGAGGAATAAAGGTGGGATACCATGGTTTCTCACTATCATAATGGCTTTTATAAATAAATACCAATATGCAGTTAAATGTGTTCTTTGTTTAATATCCGGACATCTGGGCTTTTCAGTGATTTCGGTCACATCAGCTAGTGTCCTTGAGTAAATTCCTTATCTCTTGGGATGTCAGTGACATTATCTCTGAAAGAAGAGGATTCATGAAAATGTTCTGTTTGACCTTTGCCAGCCTTCAGGGCCTGTGGTTCTTTCTGAGAACAGGACAATAAGGAAGAGGCAGGGGTTAGTGATGGGAGATGGAAAAGGGGAGACTGTCCTGACTTCCCTTTTCTCAGAGAGCTGTCAAAGGACAAAAACAATAACAACAAAATGCTTTCCCTTTCTACCTTCCATCTGGGATAAGGTTTTAGTTCCCTTGAACTAGCCAGGTGCTCATTGACTATACAATTGTCTTTCCTGTACTCCTCGTTTTCTCCATTTGCTGTTCATTCCACCTTTCTGTTTTGAAAAATGTTTAAAATTTGTTTAAAAGAACCAAAATAAATGCAAGTTTTGATATTTCCTTCTGTTAGTCGTTCATGAACATTTTACTCTACCATAAGTCAGTAAAATTTGTCTTTTTCTTTCTCTACACTGTTTTTAAAATCTTTGGGAACACATTATTATATTTCTAAAAACTTTGTTTTGCTCCGGTGATAACCTAGCTGAACCAGGCTCAGTAGTCAGTTTTTAAAATTGAAGTGTAGTTGATTGACAAGGTTTCAGGTGTACAGAAAACTGATTCAAATATATACATATATTTGAATATATATATATGTATATATATATACACACATATATATATATACTTTCCAGGTGGCTCAGTGGTAAAGAATCTGCCTGCAATACAGGAGACCCGGGTTTAATCCCTGGGTCAGGCAGATCCCCTGGAGGAGGGCATGGTAACGCACTCCAGTATTCTTGCCCGGAGAATCCCATGGACGGAAGAGCCTAGCGGGCTACAGTCCATAGGGTCGCAAGGAGCCAGACACAGCTGAAGTTACTTAGCACACATACACGCATATATATACACATATGTGTATTTATGTATACTTTTCCAGATTCTTTTTCACGTTCTTTTCCCTTATAAGTTTTACAAGATATTGACTGTAGGTCCCTGTGCTATCGAGTAGGTCCTTGTTAGTTATCTGTTTTATATATAGTAGTGTGTATATGTTAATTTCAATCTCCTATTTATACATCTTCCCTGCTATCCTCCTTGATGACCACATGTTTGTTCTCTATATCTATGACTCTATTTCTGTTTCATAGATAAGTTCATTTGTGTCATGGTTTAGATTTCACACATAGGTGATATCGTATGATATTTGTCTATATCTGACTTGCTTCACTTAGTTTTATAATCTCTAGGTTTCTCCATGTTATTGCAAAGGGCATTATTTCATTCTTTTTTATGACTGAGTAATATTCCATTATGGGGCTTCCCAGGTGGCACAGTGGTAAAGAGTCCATCTGCCAAAGCAGGAGATGTAGGAGACTCGAGTTCATTCCCTGGGTCTCTGGGTCAGGAAGATCCCCTGGAGGATGGAATGGCAATGCACTCCAGTATTCTTGCCTGGAGAATCCCATGGACAGAGGAGCCTGGCAGGCTACAGTCCATAGGGTCACAAAGAGTCGTATAAGACTGAACCGACTTAGCACACACACATAACTGCTTTACAATGTTGCATTAGTTACTGCTGGACAACAAAATGAATCAGCCATATGTATACATATATCCCATCCCTCTTGAGCCATCTCCCACCTCCCTGCCACCCCCCACCCCCCAGCACCATGCTATCCTCTAGGTCATCACAGAGCACTGGGTATAATTGTTTCTTGAGAATTATGTATGTTAAATTCAAATGGAATGTTCAGTGTGTTCCTCCCACACCCTGCTGTCTGTTGTGCTGTGATACATGGAGGATCTTCTCCGTGTTTCAGTAGGACCAGCTTACAGGAAACCAGGCTGCAATGAGGTTCCTAGGGCTGTGTACACCTCCTCACTCATTCCTGGCAGCTGACCTGAGCTTTTATTTGACATAACCTTCCTTAACTTCCTTAAGCAAACCTTGCATAAACCCTAAAAACTCATGTCTGTATGAGGGAAGCATCCCTTCCACACACAGCAAATCCCCCAACTCTCTCCCCTCTAACACCCTCTCAATAGTAATTGTCTGCCCTGTGCCCAGGTTTTCCATTTCCACCTCTCATCCGGATTTTTCTCAGACATTTAAACATGCTCAAATGTTTCTCATATTTTGAACAGTTCTCTCAGTTCAGCTAGGTTCTATTTTCTCCTCATAACCCCAATTCCCCCGATCGTTCAGGGTGGACTATTTTTTTCCCCCAAATCCTACCATCTCCTCGACCCACTTACCTATGATACCCACTTACTTTTAAGAGACTAGATTCAATGGAAAATTTCCAGAACTTATTTCATCTGACCCCTCATTGCCATAAGACATCTTGACTCTCATCCCTGTTGAAAATGTCTTCCTTTAGTTCCAATACTATATTCTCTGATTTTTCTTCTATCCAAGGGGTGGTTTTGTCTCCTTTGGAAATATTTGGCAATTTGATGGTAATCTAATTTAGTAATCAAATATTGGAATTTCTCAAGGCTGTGTTCTAGGGTCTCTAATTTGTTTCTTTCTGTGTACCCTGCCCACTTGAGACTTCAGTGAAGTGTGCGAATCTCCAGATAAATGCATTCAAGGTATGACAGACTCAGCATGTCCATGACCAAATTCTTTATGTTGCCTCCCACATCTGCTGCTTAACTGTGGTTTTCTACCTCAGATAATCACAATACAAGCTGTCCAGTTAAGTACATCAGAAACAGGAATTATTTTTGGTACAGAACTTTGTCCCGCCTTCTCATACCTGTCCTGTGTCAAATCTATCACCAAATCCTGTGGGTTTTTCTCTCCTGAATATTTTTGAACGTGTCACCTTCTATATTCCTATGCCCTGCATCCTGGTCCAAGCTACATTCACTAACTCCTAGACTGCTGGCACAGGTGCCCCTGTATCCCTCCTGCCCATCTCCCAATTCTTTTGCGTATCTCTGCCAAGGGCACATTTTTGAAATACACATCTTTGCCACCTTGGATTATAAAACCTTGAATTGCTTTTCACTGAAGGGTTAAAAATACAGTAATTTTGCATATGGTTTAAAATAAAACATCTCTATATGGCCTAGCCCTTGCTTACAGTTTAGGTCCTAGCTCATACAGTTCTCCTTATTTATTTTCTTGGCACCAGTTCTACTGTTCATTTAATATCAGAAATGCAAAAAAAGAGAGAGAGAAAGAAAAAAAAACTTTCCTTTACAATCTCAGCAGTATTTCTGAGTGCGTTGTTTTCTCTGTCACATTTTTTCTCCAGTAGGTAATGCCTACTTGTCCTTCAACTCTGGGGTTAAAGAATCGTCTTTATTATGCTTTTATTGCACAATATTTTTTGGTACTTTTGCATTTTCCCCGTCATCTAGTGTTGAGTCTATCTTAGTTTGTACTCATACTTTTATTAATTTGATGCTGAAATAACTTCTTTGTCCCACTGTTTGATAGGACCATAAATGTTGAAAATATATCAATTTTAATTTTTAACTGAATCTGTTGCTATTAGGGACTCAATAAGTATTTCTTTTATATTGAGTAAATGAGCCTTGTTATCATTAAACTACAACCAAAATGCAAACTTCCCTATACCTGTGCTGGACTCTACATTTCTACACTTTCTTACCTATCATCTTTCCAGCACCAGCCCCTTCTTTTCCATTGTTTATTTCCTCTCAGTATTCTGTATTTCTAATAAATATTCCAATACTCAATCTCATCAAAACAAGTTAGTTTTACCTATTTGTGGGGTTGCTACTTCTGTTTCTAGGCCTGGCACCTGCTATGATAATTTTCATAGGATTAATGTAGTCAGTTATAAAATATTGATTTCTAGTCCTCTAGAGTTCATGATCTTTTGATCAGTGATAACCAGCTCCATCACCTTCTCAGCATCTTCCAAACACTTTGCATCCCATTAATGTATACATTCATTTAGAATAGTTAATGAGTTTTGAGAGTTCCATGGTTGTCCAGTGGTTAGGACTCTGTACTTTCACTGCCAAGGCACTGAGTTCAATCCCTGCTCAGGGAACTAAGATCCCACAAGCCTAAAGCGTGGCCTAAATAGATAAAGGGCTGAGGGGAGACACTATTCATGACACTGCAGCATGAGTTAATGAACAAAGCAAGAAGATAGTAACCTGTCTTCTAAGAAATGTTGAATCAATGGATAATCAGATTGAAATCTTAAAAACAATAGAATATGTCCATGTCCATGGGGTTTATCATGAAATCTTTAAAAATTGCTAATATTGGGGAAGATGACTAATAACTTCTTTGGTATTTAGTTATATTAAATAGCATCTGTTTTAAAAATAAAATAGTTAATGAGTTCTTACTATGCCTAGACTCTGAAACTGACTGAGGGAGCGTCATCCTTTAGTTTATTTGACTGGTCTGGGGAAATGCTATGAAGAGGTGCCTGTAAACAGAATACCCTGGACTAGAACAACCTTCAGAGTTGTTTTGTGGAGGTAATTAGGTTAAAAGCCTGAGTCTACAGATAGCTTGAAGGAGGACAAGCAGGGCTGTAATAGCTCAAGACACTCAGCTTCTGGTGTTACACTTTATTCTGCATTTCTTGTCTTTTCTCCTGCTCCCCAACCATCACACAGAGACAAAACCAGACACTTTCATCCCTCACCTTGTCTTTGCCTCTTTGAAATGATCTAACTTGGAGGAAGGAGTGGGCCAGGAAGAAAACTCAGATGCTAATTTATTCTAAACTACACAGCTCAGGGCAGACTGTAGCAATGTGGGGTTCTGGAAACCTTTCCCTTTTGTATACTTTAGTATGTGAGTGTGTGTGTGTGTGTATGTGTGTGTGTGTGTGTGTGTGTAAGAGAGATGCAGTGAGAGAGGCCTGTGGTTCATCACTTCCATTTTGTTTCTCTGACATCACTAGGGCTGAATTCAGTGGAATCTACCAACTTGCATCTAGTTCACATTTTAGTTGTGGAGAGTTACCTAAATGCAAATGGATAAACCTCTCTTAGTTCAACAGAGGAAGAGATGGTTGGATGGCATCATCCACTGAGTTTCTCAAACTCAGTGGACATGAGTTTGAGAAAACTCTAGGAGATAGTGAAGGACAGGGAAGCCGGCGTGCTGCAGTCCGTGGGGTCACAATGAGTCGGACTTGACTGGGTGACCGAAAACAACAGTTAGACTTTCACATGCCCTCTGCCTAAGTGCCTCTGATGCACTGACCACTCAATCACTTTCAAACTTCCCCTTCGTATAGATGCTAAAGCACCATTCTCCTCTGACTCACCTCTGATCGAGGGTCTTTCCTACATGTTTCAAGATAAAATTCAGTGCCTTAACTATAGTACATAAGACCCTTCTTGCCCCTCTCCATCAGGGCAGATTCGCTGCTCACCGCTGCACTGATGCCCATGATGCAGCCCTCCCCAAGTCATCACTCACCACAGTGTGGCGATGCCGCACTCTCTCACAGCAATTTTTTTATACACATGCTGTTCACACTGCTTGGAATAGTCCTTTTCCCTACCTTCCTCTCCCTTTCCAATCTCCTTAGGAAATTCCTTTCTCTTAAAAAAAAAAAAAGAAAGAAAGAAAGAAAAATGAGAAGACAGAAGAGCATTTGTACTCACTGGCCCCTCCAGCATGCTGGAACCACCCCCACCGCCCAGTACTGTGTTTGACCTCATCCTTTTTCATTTCACTGTTCAATAGCTAAGTCATGAACCCATGGACTGCCACACGCCAAGCTTCCCTGTCCTTTCCTATCTCCCTGTGTTAGCTTAAACTCATGTCCATTAGTCAGTGATGCCATCCAGCCATCTCATCCTCTGTCACTCCCTTCTCCTCCTGCCCTCAATCTTTCCCACCATCAGGGTCTTTTCCACTGAGTCAACACTCTGCGTCAGGTGGCTAAAGTATTGGAGCTTCAGCTTCAGCATCAGTCCTTCCAATGAATATTCAGGGTTGATTTCCTTTAGGATTGACTGGTTTGATCTCCTTGCTGTTCAAGGGACTCTCAAGAATCTTCAACATCATAGTTCAAAAGCATCAATTCTTCAGTGCTCAGCCTTCTTTATGGTCCAACTCTCACATCTGTACATGACTACTGGAAAAAACAGCTTTGACTATATGTACCTCTGCTGGGCTTCCTTTATAGCTCAGTCGGTAAACAATCTGCCTGCAATGCAGGAGACGCAGGTTCGATTCCTAAGTCGGGAAGATCCTCTGGAGAAGGAAATGGCAATCCACTTCAGTATTCTTGCCTGGAGAATCACATGGACAGAGGAGCCTGGCAGGCTACAGTCCATGGGGTCGCAAGAGTCGGACACGACTTAGCGACTTAACTACTACTAACTACTACCTCTGTTGGCAAAATGACGTGTTCACTTTTTAGTATGTTGTCTAGGTTTGTTATAGCTATGCGTCCTAGAGGTTTTATTCCTTCAACAATGGGTTAGACACTAAAAATTAGTTAATATTTGTTACATTCCTAAATGTTAAACACAGTAAATATTTGCAATAAGCAAGGTTCTCATAAAAATAAAGTGGTATATTGACAACATAATTTGCATAGAAAAATCAATGTAGTTCTTTTTGTTTCTTTTTGTTAAATTTCCACTTTGTAGACAACAGTATTGCCAGTTTTCTACTGGATTGGAGCAATAAGTTGGAATTTTCTGAGGCACAGATATTGATAGATCAAGACAACTATGAATTATTACAGAGCATTTGTTTATTCTTATGAAAATTATTCTCTACACATGGATTTTATTTTGTTATATTTTAGCTACTACTTAAGTAGTTTGAAAATAGACGAAGTTTGCACAAATTTGTATTTGCACAAACTGGACAAAAGAGAAAAAACAAGAAAATGAACACGTCTAAGTTTCACTTACCTCTTACCCTCTGTGAAATCTCAAAAGTCATTTAGAGGAAGATAATCAAGATGCCCAGGACACCCCAAAGGAGGTCACTCATTTCAACACAATGGAATTACTCTGCAAATGCCTTTGTGTTTGAAAAATAAAATTGATGAAGAGAAAGTCTTTCCTGCAAGTAAACTATAAAACCAGAACAAGCCTTCTCCCACTTCCAAGGTTAATGAAATACTACTGCTGTAAGAGACTATAAAGAGGCTTAAAGTCAAAATAATCAAAAGAATCACTTATGATTAATTTAATTTCTTTCCCTGTATCTACTTGGCATAATAACATTTTTCACATTTTTATTAAAATGTATGAAATATTAATACCTATAGTTTCATTCTAGGAGGCTCTGCACACTTTTTTTTTTTTTTAAATTAGGAGCAATTTCCCTTTAATTAGTACTAAGAAGAATTACCTGCATTTTAGAATTGAATCAGTCATATTTTCGGAAGACATTTATTCTGATTAAAAGGTAAAAAAAAAGTATGAACCTGGGATAATTCTCACTTCATTTGATATGCATTCTCCTCAAGTTAGTGAACCTAGCTTCTGAATCTGTAAAACTATTCCTACTTCAGTTTCTATTATTTCTTTTGCATATTTGACAATTAATACTGCTACCTACTGCTGAAGTAATTTTCTTGCCATTATATTTGTCAGTTTCATTCTATTTTTATCCCACTGAGGAGTGACTCATTGGTTTGCCATTTAACGAGCTTCATGTCCTTCAATGCAGTCTCAGAGTGGCTATGTGAGGACTAATACAAAAGCAAACTTATTTTAAATCTGTATCCTGTTGCAAAGCAATGGTTATTTCTAGAAGTTTGAAAATTTGACACTTTCAAATTCTTGCTCCGGTTGGATTTTGTATAACTAGACATATTACTAAAATTGTAGTTATTGCATTAGAAATAAAGTCTCCATATTTGTCTATTTTATCTGTAGTGTTTCCTGCTCAGCTTCAGTTAATATCATTACATTCTTATATAATTATAGTGCAAGCAATCTGACTACCAGAACTGAGACTGTGTCAGCATTTTCATTATAAACATTTAGTCTCAAAGGCACTGTAATAAACCAACCAAAAAATGATATTCAGTGGTAACACCTCAGAATGCAAATTCTCAATTCCAAAAGAAAGTTGCCTGGCTATTCTTAAATAGAAATATAAGTATTCCTTTACTCTGGTTGCTTTAGATACCTCAAGGTAAGCTTACGTTTGAGAAAGACAGTGATTTTTATAATGAATGTTTCTCACGGAAGACTTTTTCTGTTTTATTTCTAAAAGATATCATTGGTTATTTTTGCTATCATAATATACAATTTTCTCTTTTATGGGCACCCTAAGCCTCATTCATATCCATTATATCTTTTCAATATAATTCATTTGCAAATATTTGGGGGCATTTCTAATGTAACATAGGATAAAACAGCTAACCTGTGCTATAACCCAAAATTGCAGGTTTGTTTTATGACTTGGCCTTCACGTCCCTTGCTATTAATTTTTTAGTAAAGTATAGTTGATTGATAATATTATAGTATTTTCAATATTATAGGATAATGGCTATAATCCTCTGTGTCATGCAGTGTATCCTTCATTGCTTATCTTCTGTGAATGGTGAGTGTATCTCTTAATCCCATACCCCTAATTTGTCCCTCCACACTTCCTTTTCCCATTTGGTAGTCACATGTTTGTTTCCTATATCTGTGAGTTTGTTTTTGTTTTGCTTTCATTTGTATTATTTTTTAGGTTTCACATATAAGTGATAACACCCAGTATTTATCCTTCTTTGTTTGCTTTCTTTTACCAAGCATAATACTCACTAGGCCGAGTAACATTCCATGGGCTTCCCGGATGGTGCCAGTGGTAAAGAACCCATTTGCCAATGCAGGAGATGTAAGAGATGTGGGTTCAATCCCTGGGTCAAGAAGATCCTCGAGAAAGGCATGACAACACACTCCAGTATTCTTGCTTGGAGAATCCCATGGACAGAGGAGCCTAGAGCACAAATAGTTGGACATAACTGAAACAACTTAGCATGCATGCACATGTGTATGTTAGCTATCTGTATCTCTTTTTTGGGAAAACGTCTATTCAGATCTACCTAATTTTTTTTGACATTTTAAAAAATATTGAGCTGTATGAAAGTGAAAAAGTGAAAGTGTTAGTCACTCAGTCTTGTCCCACTCTTTGTGATCCCATAGACTCTAGCCTGCCTGACCCCTGGAGTGAATAGCCATTCCCTTCTCCGGGGATCTTCCTGACCCACGGATCAAACCTGGGTCTTCTGCATGGCAGAGAGATTATTTACCATTTAAGCCACCAGGGAAGCCCTGCCATTTATATAGTTTGGATATTAATACCTTGTTGTTCACATCATTTGCCAACCTAAAGTAATCAAATCATTATGATTCTGGCACAAAAACAGACACTTAAATCAATGAATAGTATAAACAGCCCAGAGGTAAACCCACACACCTATGGTCAATTAATCAACCACAAAGGAGGAAAGAATATACAATGGAGAAAAGACTGTCTCTTCAACAAGTGATGCTGGAAAAACTGGACAGCTGTATATAAATCAATGAGATTAGAATGTTACATCACACCACATACAAAAATAAACTCAAAATAGATTAGCGACTTAAATGTAAGACCTGACCATAAAATTCTTAGAAGAGAATATAGGCATAATACACTTTGGCATAAATTGTAGAATATTTTTTGGATCTGACTCCAAAGGCAAAAATAATTAAAAGTTAAAAAATGAGACATAATTAAAAGTATCTGCACAGCAAAAGAAACCATTGACAAAGCAAAAAGACAATCAATAGAATGGGAGAAAATGTTTGCAAATTATTTTAAAATACCGTTATTTATCAGAGAACATAATCTGTGTTTTCAGTTATTTTAATTTTAAATAATGTTATTGAAATGTGTTTTATGGTCCAATATTGGTAAATATTTCATATAAATTTGAAAGAATATTTATCCTCCAAATTTTGGTTGCAATATTCTGCAACAGTAAATAAGGTCAACTTGGTTAATAATATTTAATATTTCTCTATCTTTACTACATTTTGTCTGGGTATGCTGTTACCTTCTGAGGGAGATATATGAAAATACTTTATTGTCAACATGGATTCTTTTAAAATTCTCCCTGAAGTTTTCTTGTTTTGCTTCATGTAAATTAAACTCTGTTGTTTGCTAGGTGCATATTTAATATTATTGTGTATATTTGATGAATGATATTTTTATGATTATGAAACACCTTCCTTTGTTTTAAATTTATTTTGCCTTATAATAATATATGTGTTTTCTCAAACTGGTATGTCTTTTCCTGTATCTTTACTTTCAGGATGTCTGTGTCTTTTTGCAGTTGTTCAGTTGCTATGTCATGTCTGACGCTTTTGTGATCCTGTGGACTGCTGCCTGCCTGGCTCCTCTGTCCGTCAAATTTCCTAGGCAAGTAAGTATACTGGAGTGGGTTTTAGTTCAAGGGGGTGGAGTACAAGGACATGCACTCATCTCCTCCTGCAAGAGCACCAAAATTGCAGCTAGCTATTGAGCAACCATCAGCAGGAGAACATTGGAACCCATCAAAAAAAGATTCCCTGCATCCAAAGACAAAGAAAAAGCCACAGAGAGATGGTAGGAGGGGCACAATCATGATACAATCAAATCCCATACCCTCAGGGTGGGTGACCCCACAAACTGGAGAACAATGATACCACAGAAGTTCTCCCACTGTTGTGAAGTTTCTGAGCCCCACGTCAGACTTCCCAGCCTGGGGATCTGACAAAGCACTAGGAATCGCCAGGGAATCTGACCTTGAAGTCCAGTGGGATATGATTATGGGACTTCCACAGGACCGGGGGAAATGAGACTCCAGTCTTGAAGGACACAAACAAAATCTTCTGTGCACAAAGACCCAGAGGAAAGGAGCAGTGACCCCATAGGAGACTGAACCAAAACTACCTGTTAGTGTTGGAGGGTCTCCAGTGGAGGCATGGGTTAGCAGGGATTCACCGCATGGATGGGGGCATTGGCAGCAGCAGTCCTGGAATGTTCCCCTTGTCATAAGCCCTCTTGGAGCTCACAATTAACTCTACCATAGAGCCCATAGTCCCCCAGGCTGGGTTGCTTCAAGCCAAACAACTAACCCTACCCATCAGCAGATAACTGGATTAAAACTTTACTGAGCAAGGCGCTGCTCATCAGAGTAAGACCTAGTTTTCCCCACTGCCATCCCTTCCATCAGGAAGTTTACATGAACTTCTTAACCTCCTCCATCAGAGGGCAGATAGAAGAAACAGAAAGAGCCATAATCCCACAGTGGCTAGAAAAAAAAATCACATTACAGAAAGTAAATCAGGATGAAAAAGCCGAAAGTTATGTCCCAGATGAAGGGAGAAGGTAAAACCCACAAAAACAACTAAATGAAGTGGAGATAGAGAACCTTCTAGAAAAAGAATTCAGAATATTGATAGTGAAGATGATCCAGGATCTTGGAAAAACAATGGAGAAGATCAAAAAATGTTTACCAAAGACTTTGAATAACTAAAGAACAAATAAACAGATGGATACTATACTAGAAGGAATCAATAGCAGGATAACTGAGTCAGAAGAATAGATAAATGACCTGGAGGACAGAATGGTGGAAAGCACTATCACAGAACAGAATATAGAAAAAAGAATGAAAAGAAATGAAGACAGCCTATGAGATCTCTGGGACAACATTAAGTATGCCAACATTCACATTATAGGGGTCCCAGAAGGAGAAAAGAGAAAATAGTAATCAGACTGACAAAAACTAAAGACAGAGGCAAAATATTAAAAGCTACAAGGGAAAAATGACAACATACAAGGAAACGCCCAACAGGTTATCAGCTGATTTCTCAACAGAAACTCTACAAGCAGAAGGGAATGAATGGCATGACATACTTAAAGCGATGAAAGGGAAGAACATACAACCAGGAATACTCTACCCAGCAACACTCTCCTTCAGATTTGATAGAGAAATTGAAAGCTTTCCAGATTAACAAAAGTTAAGAGAATTCAGCACCACCAAACCAGCTTTACAACAAATGCTAAACGGACTTTTCTAGGCAGGAAACACAAGAGAAGGAAAAGATCTACAGAAAATAAACCCAAAACAATTAAGGAAATGGTAATAGAATCATACATATCTAAAATTACCTCAAATGCAAATGGATTAAATGCACCAATCAAAGATATAGACTGGCTAGGTGGATGAAAACATGTGCATGTATACACTTCCACTTACCACATCACTCTGCTTGACCCCCCAAATTATTTGCAATTATTTTATATTGTTAGGTTAATCATGTTTCCATTATGGCTTGCAACTATAATTATCTTTTATTTCTTGTCTGGCTACTGATTGTGAAAACTGATAAGCTTCTTTTACTGTTGTGATTCTGTAACTATTGCTTGCTTAATACCATTGTATCATGATTGGTCAACAGAAAAATAATAGAATTCTATATCACTAAAACTACAGTTTAATAAAAAAAAACTATAATCACTTTTTGAAACCCAGATGTATATGAGAATTATCTTAGAATTTTATGAAAGATATTAAATGTCCAGGTATTGCTTTTATTCTCCAAAACTCCAGATATGTTTCTAATGAGTAGCCATGTTTAAAAACTAGTGGACTATATGATGACATTTTTCTTTATCTAGTTTATTTCACATTTTCTATTTCATTTTCAGTGTTCCTGTTTCTTTTACTTTACTATATGTTTTCCAATTTATCCAACTCTTCTTCTTTTGATGTTCTTTCTCAAGCCTTTATCAAGCATTGTAGAAAAACTTTTGTATTCATATATATAAATAGTATGTATAATATATATATATTTTTTTAGAAAATTTTTTTCCTAACTAAAAATTGGGACATTTTTATTCCACTTGTTAGATTTAGTATGAATAGAATGCTAGATTTCTAATTAAAAAAATAAATATGCAGCAAGCTACAAAGATTTACTGTATAGCTCAGGGAATTATATAATCAATATCTTGCAATTACCTATAAAGGAAAAAATATGAAAAATAATATATATGTATATGTATAACTGAATCACCTTGTTATGCACCTGAAACACTTTAAGTCAACCATACTTCAGTAAAGTATATATATTAAGAAATAAAAGGATGCTGGAGTGGGTTGTCATTTCCTTCTTCAGGGTATCTTCCCAACCCAAGAACTGAACCCACATCTGCATTGGCAGGCAAATTCTTTACCACTGAGCCACCAGGGAACCATCTGGACATTTTAATTAATACTTTTTACAAATAACATACACTGGAATCGTGCTCTTTGGAGATCCAGTTTGATAATCTGTTTTTAAAGGGAATGATTAGTCCATTTATCTTTAACATAATTTTTGATATGGTCAAATTTATTTTCCCCATGATGGTATTTCTTTAAAATTATTCTAATTTTTTATGTTCCTTATTCCAATAAATTTTTTAAATTGAAAATATTTTATTTAATCTCTAATACTGGTGTTTTTTACTATGTCTCTTTGTATTAGGTTTCTAGTGATTGCACTAGAACACAGTCTGAAAATTTTACATGATCCCATTTATTTCTCCAGCCCACGACCCTGTGTTAATGTTGGTATATAATTTACTTAATTTACTGCTCTATGTGCTAAAACTGCATAATACATTATTTTTATTTTTGTTAGACTAGTCAATAGTCTTAACAGTTGTTAAAGACATGTAAAATAAAATGTAAATATATATCATGTATACACATGCATACATATACATGATATCAGTCAGTTCAGTTCAGTCATTCAGTTGTGTCTGATTCTTTGCGACCCCATGAATCACAGCATGCCAGGCCTCCCTGTGTATGTATATATAATTTATCAATATTTGAAACACTGGGCTGGAAAAAGCACAAGCTGGAATCAAGATTGCTGGGAGAAATAACAATAACCTCAGATATGCAAATGACATCACCCTTATGGCAGAAAGTGAAGAGGAACTAAAAAGCCTTTTGATGAAAATGAAAGAGGAGAGTGAAAAAGTTGGCTTAAAGCTCAACATTCAGAAAACTAAAATCATGGCATCTGGTCCCATCACTTCATGGCAAATAGATGGGGAAACAGTGGAAATAGTGTCAGGCTTTATTTTTTGGACTCCAAAATCACTGCAGATGGTGACTGCAGCCATGAAATTAAAAGGTGCTTACTCTTTGGAAGAAAAGTTATGACCAACCTAGATAGCATATTAAAAAGCAGAGACATTACTTTCCCAACAAAGGTCTGTCTGGTCAAGGCTATGGTTTTTCCAGTGGTCATGTATGGATGTGAGAGTTGGACTGTGAAGAAAGCTGAGTTCCAAAGAATTGATGCTTTTGAACTGTGGTATTGGAGAAGACTCTTGAGAGTCCCTTGGACTGCAAGGAGATCCAGCCAGTCCATCCTAAAGGAGATCAGTCCTGGGTGTTCGTTGGAAGGACTGATGCTGAAGCTGAAACTCCAATACTTTGGCCACCTGATGCGAAGAGTTGACTCATTGGAAAAGACCCTGATGCTGGGAGGGATTGGGGGCAGGAGGAGAAGGGGACAACAAAGGATAAGATGGTTGGATCGCATCACCGACTCGATGCACATGAGTTTGAATGAACTCTGGGAGTTGGTGATGGACAGGGAGGTCTGGCGTGCTGCAATTCATGGGATTGCAGAGTCGGACATGACTGAGCGACTGAACTAAACTGAACTGAACTGATACACATATTTATATATGTATATATTTTGTATTTACTCTATTTGATATAGTTTTGACAACTTTAATTGAATTTTGATAACTTTATTAGACTAGTAAACATTTGTGTAAAAACTTTGAAGAGGAGATGTTTAACACTAAAGTGTAAAAGATTACAAATGATGGCATCTTTATAAGTAAACATATTTGTCCACATTTCCACTCTCATTTTTATTGTGTAATCATCTGTGAAACCATGAGGTTCTGTCTGTCCTCTGCTTGGGAGGACATTGTTGTTGGTTGGGTGTTTCAATATGCATCCCAAACCCCTTCAACCTAAGTCCCAAACCCCTTTCTTGCAGAGATCAGAAAGCTTAAAACTACATTTCTTAGGCCTTCTTGTAGCTAGAATTTCTCCTGTGACTTAGATTCTGCTATTGTGATATATGCCTGGATTCGCAACTGAGTCATGTAGGGAGAGGCGAGGGTCTAAAAATTATTTTGCTGCTGTGAAACAGTAGAAGTGTTACTGTCCTGGAGTAGGCAAGTATAAAGCCAGCTTCCAAATTTAGCAGTCAGTTTCCTGACCCAGTGATTCTGAAGCCAATTGGTTCTTAACTCAATAGCTGTCACAGGTAGCTGCTTTCTTGGCAGCAAAATTTGACATTCCAAGTTATTCTTGATAACTCATTTTAGAGTCTATATCTGTAGGCTCCCTAAAGAATCTATAACTACATACTATTTTAAAAGATAACTAGAGTAGATTCTATCCTATTTAGCAAAATTCTGACAATTCTAGGCAATTTAGAATTTCTTCTTCTCTATGCAACCAGTAGTTAAACCATACCAACAAAATTATTCTGGACCTGAATGCTTTGGAGACATTTCTAGGATGCTGATCAGGAGAGGTATAAAAGTGAAAAAGAAAATGAAGGATTTTAAATTTTGTGGAAATGATATGAATTCAACACATGGCTTTATATATCAATAGGTTTATAAAGTATACTATAACAAAGGCACTAAAAGTAGGAAAACTTAGGAAAGGTGAAACACTACCGTTATTTTATCTGATGGAATATCTTCCTTTCATTGGGTATATGAAACAGTTATTATATGCCTGAGAGACTAAATAACATATTTTACCTGCTAAAATGGTTTTGAGTGAAAAAGGACAGGAGATGTTAAATGTTAAGGCCTTCAAATGCAGACATGGATCAGACAGTTGTGAAGATCAGACTTGCTAAGTGATTCTCCTGGGAACCTGATGTTTTCTTTACACACCATTACTGTAAACCCCAGAAATGTGCTATGGTTATTTTTCACTGGTTATTTGCTCAGTAGAAACCAGGTCACTAAAAACCATGCAGATTTTTAGAATCTGGGAAGCCATTCCTCTGACTCTATGTCTTGTTACTTTATGTAAAATTCTCTATGCCATGAACCATGTATGTTGGTCTCTTTTCACCCCTCATGTTAGTCTCATTATGTCATCCCAAAAGATGAATATATTTCAAATAGGCAAACTATTACAATTCTTTTTCAGTTGTAATATAACCAATTTGATATTTCTCAAAATGTATTGATGTTCTCTGTGTACCATACTTTCTATATTATTAAATTCTATTAAATACTAACTTTCTATCTGCACTCTCTACTTCATTCTCTGAATAAATTTGTACTCAACCCAAATAATGTTTTGTTAGAGGTAATTCACATTTATTACTATCTATAATGTTCTAGATTTCTTTGGTCATAACTGGACATTGTATTATATGTTAGAAATTGTTTTCCCTTTCTTATACAGCTTTCATTATTCAGTTACATTCAATTTTTTAAAATCTATCTGTAAATCTAATACTTTTAGAGGAATGTTTCTGTGTTCATATTGGATTTTATTATGTGAATCTCTTTAAAATTGTCTCTGGAGGAATTTCTCTTCCTCTAGGTTTTGGATATCAGTGAAAATGGATACACAAGACTTGGCTTTGCCTGGAGAATCACACCAGCTTTGTTTGGACTTTAGATCCCCTATGTCATCTTAGATTATATGATCTGAATGTTTGTGTGCCCCCTAAATTCATATATTGAAACTTAGTTCACATCATGATGGTCCATGGAGATGTAGACTTTGAGAGCTGAGTAGGGCATCATGGTGGAGTCCTATGATTGGAATTAGTGCTCTTAGTAAAACACCCTCAAGAGTTTCCTAGCCCCTTCATGTGAGGCTACAAGTAAAAGATGTCACCTAAGAAACAGATTCTCACCAAACACCAGTCTGTGGGCTCCATGACCTTGGACTTCTCAGTCTCCAGAAATGGGGGATTAAATGCCTATTGTTTATTAGCTCCCAATTTATGGCATTTAGTGACAATAGTCCAAACAGACTAAGAATCCAGAGTCTGTGGGGAGTATGGTAGGAATTGAGTCATATTGATTCCTAGGTGTACCTCTTCAGCTGCAGCACAGTTTATAAAATTTTTATGTTGATGGATGTTGATGCTTATTAATCATTTCAATGTTTATATTATATACCATCTAGTAGATTTTCAATGATACATTTTCCTATCCAAAACTGGTATTTGCATTTCTTACTATGGTAAAAGCTTCAATAAAATTTTCTACATGTTTTGTAGACAATGTGAGCAATATTTTTCTCTTAGTAATACATAGAGAAGTAGAATTGCTGCTGCAGATGCTGCTGCTACGTTGCTTCAGTCGTGTCCGACTCTGTGCGACCCCATAGATGGCAGCCCACCAGGCTCCCCCATTCCTGGGATTCTCCAGGCAAAAACACTGGAGTGGGTTGCCATTTCCTTCTCCGATGCATGAAAGTGAAAAGTGAAAAGTGAAAGTGAAGTTGCTCAGTCTGTCCGACTCTTAGTGATCCCATAGACTGCAGCCTACCAGGCTCCTCCGTCCATGGGATTTTCCAGGCAAGAGTACTGGAGTGGGTTGCCATTGCCATCTCCGTAGAATTGCTAGAAGTAAAGTATATTCACCTTCAAAGTTCTTCTACCACTTTAAATTCATATAACATCCCATGTGTTTCTTATTTCCTTTATCTCACTGATGTTTGGTATCAGGGTTTGCAATCTATAAAGTTTTCTCAATCTCACTATTGTTTTAATTTATTTTTCTCCAATGCAGTTGATATTTTATCATCTCTATTGGTAATTTAGACTATTTCTATAAAATATTTGCTCAAGTTATTTGCCCTTTTTTATTGTTCTTTTTTCTATATGTATACTTATATGTATTATTTGTATATTTTTGCCGGTGTGTATGCTAAGTTGCTTCAGGCATGTCTGACTCTGTACAATCTTATGGACTGCAACCAGCCAGGCTCCTCTGTCCATGGGATTCTCCTGGGAAGAATACTGGAGTGGGAGTGGATTGTCATTCCATCCTCCAGGGGATCTTTCTGAGCCAAGGATTGAACCTGCATCTCTTATGTCTAACCTGCATTGGCAAATAGGTTCTTTACTACTAGTACTACCTGGGAAGCCCCATTATATATACATATATATCTTAATATTCAGACTTAAATTGAATAAAAATATGGAAATCCACTAGCCATTAAGTTATGACCTAAATCAAACCCCTTATGATTAAGCAGTGGAAATGACAAATAGATTCCAGGGATTAGATATGATAGAGTGCCTGAAGAACTATGGATGGAGGTTCATGACATTGTACAGGTGGCAGTGATCAAAACCATCCCCAAGAAAAAGAAACACAAAAAGGCAGAATACCTGTGTGAGGAGGCCTTACAAATAGCTGAGAAGAGAAGAAAAAGGCAAAGGAGAAAAGGAAACATAACCGTCTGAATGCAGAGTTCCAAAGAATAGCAAGGAGAGATACTAAAGCCTCCTAAGTGAACAATGCAAAGGAATAGAGGAAAACAATAGAATGGGAATGACTGGTATCTCTTCAAGAAAATTAAAGATACCAAGGGAATATTTCATGCAAAGATGGGCACAATAAAGGAAAGAAACAATATGGACCTAACATAAGGAGAAGATATTAAGAAGAGGTGGCAAGAATACACAGAAGTACTATACAAAATAATCTTCATGACCCATATAACCACAATGGTGTGATCACTCACTTAGAGCCAGGCATCTTCAAATGCGAATTCAAGTGGGCCTTAGGAAGCATCATTACAAACAAAGTTAGTGGAGGTGGTGGAATTCCAGCTAAGCTGTTTCAAATCCTAAAAGATGATGCTGTTAAAATGCTGCACTCAATATGCTAGCAAATATGGAAAGCTCAGCAGTGGTCACAGGACTGGAAAAGTTCAGTTTTCATTACAATCCCAAAGAAGGATATTGCCAAAGATTATTCAAACTATTGCAAAATTGTACTGATTTCACATGGTAGGACAGTAGCACTCAAAATTCTCCAAGTAAGGTTTCAACAGTACGTGAACCAAGAACTTCCAGATGTTCAAACTGGATTTAGAAAAGGCAGAGGAACCATAATTCAAATTGCCATCATCCTTTGGATCATAGAAAAGCAAGAGAATTCCATAAAAATGTCTACTTCTGCCTCACTGATTGCGCTAAAGCCTTTGACTGGGTGGATCACAACAAACTGGAAAATTCTTAAAGAGAACAGAATACCAGACCACCTTACTTGCCTCCTGAGAAATGTGTATGCAGATTGAAAAGCAACAGTTAGACCCAGGCATGGAATAATGGACTGGTTCCAAATTGGGAAAGAGTACATCAAGGCTTTGTATTGTCACCTTGCTTAGTTAACTCATATGCAGAGTACATCATGAGAAATGCCAGGCTGGATGAAGCACAAGCTGGAGTCAAGATTGCCAGGAGAAATATCAATAACCTCAGATATGCAGATGACAACACCCTTATGGCAGAAAGCGAAGAAGAACTAAAGAGCTTCTTGATGGAAGTGAAAGAGGAGAGTGAAAAAGCTGGCTTAAAACTCAGCATTCAGAAAAATAAGATCACGACATCCGATCCCATCACTTCATGACAACTAGATGGGGAAACAATGGAAACAGTGAAAGACTATTTTCTTGGGATCCAAAATCACTGCAGAGGGTGACTGCAGCCATGAAATTAAAAAATGCTTGCTCCTTAGAAGAAGAACTATGACAAACTTAGACAGCATATTAAAAAGCAGAGTTATAACTTTGAAAGCAAAGGTGCATCTAGTCAAACTATGGTTTTTCCAGTAGCCATGCATGGATGTGACAGCTGGACCATGAAGGAGGTTGAATGCTGAGGAATTGATGCTTTTGAACTGTGATGTTGAAGACTCTTGAGAGTCCCTTGGACTGCAAGGAGATGAAACCAGTCAATCCTAAATATTTATTAGAAGGACTGATGCTGAAGCTGAAATTCCAATACCTCATGCAAAGAGCCCACTCATTAGAAAAAACCCTGATGGTGGGTAAGATTGAAAGCAGAAGGAGAATGGGATGACAGTGGACAAGATGGTTGGATGGCATCACTGACTCAATGGACATGAGTTTGAGCAAGCTCCAGGACTTGGTGATGGACAGGGAAGCCTGGCATGTTTCAGTTCGTGGAGTCCAAAGAGCCGGACACGAATGAGTGATGGAACAACAAAATATTTTTATTTCAGACAGTATTTTCTTGTTATGTTTTTTTATACTGCAAATATCATCTCCAAATCTGCAGCTTAACATTAGATATTGCGTTTGATATTTCCTGTAATACAAACAGCTTTTACTACAAAATAATGTGGTTTGTGATTTGTGGATTATGTCTCAATAAGGAAATCATTTTCTTTTCCAAATTTATCCAGCTTTTTTAATTCCAAGTTTTTCAGTTTATATTGCAGATTTTAATCCACCTGGAAATTATTATGTTTGTTCATGCTTTGAGAAAATAATGTCTTTATTTGACTTTAGGAAAGATAACCACTTATCTCTGACCATTTATTTTATAACACCTCTTTTTCCTACTGATTTCAGTGCCAGTTCTGTTAAAGTCCAACTTGTGAGTGTTCTTCATAAGTGCAAGTATATCCCTTTTCAATTCGTTAATATTTTATTTAAGATATTTTCATATAAATTCATAAGTGAGATTGTATACAATTTTCTTTATTCAAACTGTTTTTGTTTATTTTGTGCCATAATGGCTATAGATCTAGACATGACCTTGGATCGTAGACACAAGGACCAGACTTTAGAGTTGGCAAAGCCATCAGCAAAGGAACCCTGCAGTCTCGAACTGCAAAACTTTTACATGAGAGCAGTAAAGTTCTCCTTTGCCTGAGGCCTGTTTGGAGAATCTTTTCTATTTCTAAAAATTTAATCTTAAGGGATACCTACATATGCTCTATATTTTCTTGAGCTGGCTGTGGTATTTTGCATTCTTCTGTACAATCTATATTCATTTAAAAATTCCAATTCATTATAGTAAGTTTATTCAGAATAATACATGATCTTTAAGAATTCTCTACACTTATATGCCATTGTGTATACCCAATTTGTGATCATCTTTTTTACCTTAATCAGTTCAGTCTTTATATTTGTCATTTAATAAACTTTATTGATCACTTCTATTAATCTTTGTTACATAAGGGATTCTTAACCATCTGTATTCTCATGAATAGTTTCTATAGGACAGGAAGCTTTGCTATTTTAGGTGTAAAACCACATAACCCTTAATTCTTTTCAGAAGACAAGTCACTAATAACTTGCTCGAATTCTTTTGTAGTTATTAGACTTTAGTTTCCACAGCTTTGACTTGAATAATTGAATGATTTTCAAAAAATGTATAGAATTTTATCTATTAACTAAAATTATAAACATTTCTCTTATTTAGAAAATCCTCTGTATTGTTATAGCCCCAATCTCATTTCCAAATTTCTTTAATATTTTTATTGTGTGAGAGTGGTCTGTGATTCTGGTTTTCATAAATTAGCTCTAGTTTTTATTTGTACATTATATTATTTTTTGAATTTCATCTCAATAGCTTTTGAGTCAGTTTACAGTCTTTTATTTATCTTTTATCCTGTTTGTTGTTATTATTATTGTCATTATCATTACACAACCCCTTCAAAGATTGAAACATTTTCCTAGGTATTCAGATGATTAAAAGAGTAAACACTTTAGCAGAGGAATGGGAGGACTTTTCTATAGATTTTTTTCAGAAAGATAAGCTTTCATCATGTCCTTTTTTCTGTAACTGTTTGAATGACTTTTTGCAGAATGTTTGGGTGCTATTTCTGTAAACTACCCCCCAACCCTTCCTGCTACCCTGCATGTATCTCTGATGAGATGAAAATCCTGTGATTTTACCAAAAGATCCTTTTGGGGGACAGATTGCCATCACAGTCAATTACTGATGAATGTATTAGATGCTTTGGGCTCCTGGCCTATGAAAGATGACAGGGAATCAGACACTTGCAGGGAAATCCGGAGCATTTTTAGCACATTTCCAAAGGTGATTTTCATACACAGCCATACATCCTGTCCACTGCCTTGAAACAGCAAACTCTTTTGTTCTAACAGGTAGACATTTATGTGGAATGAATGAAGCTTAAGTACTTGCTAGCCATATGCACAATGGAGCTTTGAAAAACGTTTCATTGCTAATCTAAGGCATTGGATAAAGCCCTAAAAGCTTCAGAGTTTTGCTTCATTACATTGTCTGGTGATAAGTATCTGGTAAGTCTTTGTGTAATCACAGAAGGAAAAAAATAGAGTTTGAGATTGACTATACACACTACTATATATAAAATGGATAAACAACAAGGACTTACTGTATAGCACAGGGAACTATGCTACATATTCTGTGATAACCTATATAAGAAGAGAATCTGAAAAAATAACAGATTTATGTATATGTATAACAAAATCATTTTGTTGTATACCTGAATCTAACACAACATTGTATATTTCACTGTATAACTATACTTCACTATAAAATGGGACTTCTCTGCTGGTTCAATGGTAAAGAATCTGCCTGCAATGCAGAAGACTCAGGAGACACAGGTTTAGTCCCCGGCTTCAGAAGATCCCCTGGAAGAGGGCACGGCTAACCACACCAGTATTCTTGCCTGGAAAATCCCGTGGACAGAGGAGCCTTGTGGGCTAATTTTCACAGGATCACAAAGAGTCAGACACGACTGAAGAGACTGAACACACACCCTATAAAATAAATATCTTTTAAAATGCTGCAAGGAAAACCTTTGTGACTAAGAAAAGTTATAGTAATGAAAAATATGTAAGAAAAAATAAGTTCTAAATATGTTAATGTGAAAATAAAATACATTTAAAATTTGTAAAGATAAAACTTTTAAAGTATATGTGTTGAATTTTAAACTTCACTTTAGATTTCCTTTTATTTTGGCTTTGTTAGCAGTTTGGCAGTTGTAACTATAGGAGTGTAAGATTTGAATGACATTTGAAAGGATCACTCATTTTCTGCCAAACTCTTAATAACCCATGCTAGTTTCAGTGGTCAGTGATCTCCACCTCTGAGTTTTAGGGAAATGATGGACTTCTTGAGAGATCAGTATCATTTTCTGTTTATCATACTGATGAGATGGAACATGGTCCCCAGCAACCTTGCTCTTGTTGGCAGAGGTGGCTCTGCTGATTAAATGTCCTTCAGGGGCATTTCATGAATTAACCCATATTCTGAGTCCACTGATCATTGTAATTCTCTTCTGTGATAGTGGGGAACTCAAACACAGTTTTTATTTTTCAACTTCCTTGATGCAGAATTTGGGGAAGAGTATGACAATCCTATATAACACACTTGAAATCATATTCATGTTTAAAAATTCCAGCTTTTCTCTGTGAGCTGGTGGGTGTTGATCACATGTGTGATGAGCTGGTATCTTTTGAACTCTATTGCAACGGGACATCAGGAGTCCTGTGTTCCCAAGTTGCAAGCTAGGACACTGTCTCCCAGCCTTCCTGTGGTCAGCATGACCCAGGCTCTGCACATCTAAAGTGCTGTGAGACTTTTGATTTGGCCCTAGTGCAGGAGATGTAAGAGATGCAGGTTCAATGACTGGATCGAGAAGATCTCCTGGAGAAGGGTATGACAACCCTCTCCAGTATTCTTGCCTGGAGAATCCCATGGACAGAGGAGCCTGGCAGGCTATAGTCCATGGGGTAGCGCAGAGTCAGACACGACTAAAGCAGCTAAGCACCAGGAGGGAAAGGTGGGTGCATACCGCGTAGAATCCACCCTTTAGTGTGGGTGATAGTAGAGTTTGAGGAACACGGCATCCAGTCTCAGAGGCCTGAGCTGTGATGGTATGCTCAGCAGCAGTGCGGGCGATGCTGTTTCCCCGAAACCAACCCTCATGCAGGTGGTTTGTTGGTCTGTGCAGCTGGGCCTGACTCTCACCTCCCTAGAGATCCCCTGAGCCTCCTGATACCCTTCAGTCACTTTAATAAGTGCTACTTAGGGTGTTATTTAGGGTGGTTTCTTGTCTCCGCAGCAAAGAACTCTGAACTTGTACTTTCTCTCACACTTGCGGACCAAATTTCAGATATTTAGGTTCTGTTTCTGTCTTTTCAGAAGACACAGTTTGGTTCCACCTCAGGCTCTTCATTTATATTCCTCCCACCTCAGTGCAGATATCCTCAGAGCCAGCTCTTCTCCTCCTCAAGTTTTGCTCCAGCACCAGCCTTTCAAAGATGCCATCCTCACCCTGTCTCTCTTCTCTCAGTCGTGATCTGCATTGCTGTCCTTGTTTAGCTGGTAGGTTTGGGGGTGCTTTTTCATGTCTTCCTCACAGCCTGAAAAGATCCTTTTTTGTTTTGTTTACAGAATTGCTTTCAGAATCTGGAGTAGAACCTGGCAAATAGTTGACATTCACTCATTATGAACAAATGAATGAGTGTGCTTAGCGTATTAATTTACTTCCAAAAGCTTGTTAACAACAGTTATTGAAAGTCCTAGCTTTGTATTTTGACCTGGTAGGAGAAAGAATTGAGAATGCATAGGAGGATTGAACTGGAAGTAAAAAGAGAGAAAATGGAGAAAAATGACGATTTTTCAAATGGAGAAATAGTGACACAATGGAAAAAACCAAAATATAGTAATTTGGAGAAGTTGTCAAATATACATTCCTATTTGCTATGTACTCAGAGCCTCATAAGGAAATGAAAGGGATAATAAAAGACGACCTAAGAAATTTAAGATAGCCCTGCCATTTTAATCTCCTGGAATAGTTAGGGGAGGAGAAGGGTTTGTGGAAGAGGAAAAGATAGAATGATGTGAAATATGCAGTCTGGACGCGATTGGAAATAAGTTTCCTTAAGAGCTTACATTGTTTTTAAGAAAACTTATGAGTGAGAAATTTGAAGCTATTCTTGGAGGATAAAATCTTCACAAAATGAATAAATAATTTGTTCAGGATTGTTTAGGATTTGTGTTCTGAAGTTTGTTCCTATGAAACAGGTGATGAAAGTGTTTTAGGTGATGAAGCACTAATATTTCTGAAAAAATATTGGTCCCTGTAAGCTTTCATATGTAATAGTGGAGTCCTAGTTAATTCCTGATACTGACAAATTTGCAAATTATACCTCTTCAATCACTTTTCTAATTAGTGGATAGACATCAGGCAGCACGTGATCATTCGGATTTTAATTGTCAGGCAACACTGTCTATGGTTACTCCATATGTTCTAACTGAAAAAAAGTGAACAATTATGCCAAGATAGCAACTATAGTTTTGACGATGGTGGCTAATTGGGTAACTGGCGTATTTCAGTTCTATTGCTTATTCATTTGGAACATAATTAGGATCACATTCTCCACTACCCCATAAGCATATTTATTTCTTTTCTCTCCAAAATTTTTAGTGTGCAATGCAAATAAGTAAATAAGAAATAAGTAAATAAAGTTTGTCTCCCCAGGGAAAGCACAGATTACATTTTAAATCACTTAAAAGATAGAAACTATTGCCACATGCTGAGAGAAAATTACACTCACATATACTTGCAATAGAATTTATACAGGATCTCATAATAATAACAAGCTCTCATAATAATACTGAGTTTGTATTTCTATCAAGGAACTCTTACCAGGGGGTTACATATATGAATACAATCTTCATAACTATCTTATGAGAATAGCTTCCATATTATCACCATGTTACTTTTGAGAAAAGTAATTTTTTAGAAGGTCAAATGAGTTGCTTAAGTTTGAGCAATGAATGGATGGCAGGGCCAGGTTTTCACCTGAAAAAACTGCCTCTGGCTCTGTGTCCTTAATTACCAGGGGATACTGCCTTGACAGTGGGAAACTGTGGATTTTGAGTTAGTCCCACTCATATTTGGGACTTGGAAAATATCCCTCAACCTCTTAAATTTAAAATCTTCATCCATAATAATTAAGTAAATAAATGATTATCACAAAACCAGTCCTTAGTAACACCCACTGAAAAGGGTTGTCTTGTTGTAGTAGTTTAACATGTCAAGCACCCTGCACTCTGGTTAGGTCACACTGTACCCCTGCTCATCAGCCCTTGCTGATCTTCCTGGGTTAGAAAATGTTATCCCTAAACCAGGGATCCTTTGTCTTGAAGTTTTATGCGTTTTGCAACTTGGATGGGAGAGGCCACTGTGGGGCAGATTCCATACCCCCCACCCCCTCTCCTGCCCCAAAAAACAGCAAAGAGAAAGTGATCCTTGGCCAGCACGTGCAGTGGGAATTTCTTCTGACTCCAAAAGTTTTCTCAGTCTCACTGCCACGGTTGTAACTGACCTCTGCTACTCTGAATGTTTCCTTCTTTTCCCTTTGGCTGATTTTTAAAAGTAATATTTACCAAAAAAAAAGAAGAAAAGAAAGTAAGAAAGACCTCTTCCTGCCCGGTGTATCTGTTTCTTAATGTTATTGGATGAAATTACTTGACTCCAAAAAGTCACGTTTGGGTTTTTCCTTCTTTCTCTCTTTTCCTCCCCTCTACCCTCCCACCTCCTTTTCTTCTTTTCTTCCTTCTCTCTTTTCTCTTTATTTCTTCTTGGTGCACACTTTTAATTTATCAGTTTCCAGCTTCTAGGGGATGGTAATGCATTTCAAGTACAAAAGCAGGTTTCTTAAAATACTATCACTTTATCATTTTCAGAAATACATAAAAAGCCTTTCCTTGAAGATTTCTTTAGTTTAACAAGTAAAATCATTTGAAACCTCCCCACAGTGATGTTTTTCCCTCTCTGATATACGTTATTGGAAGTAATCTGCAGAGCTGAAACTGTTTCCCCAAGTCAAGATTCATAATATTCTGAGAAATGACTCTGAAATCTTTGATTAGAAAACCCCTTAGTCTTGGATTATCATCCTTTCTTCTCCATAATGAGTTGCTACTGATTGATGTGACTTACTCCCATTTTTAATACTCAAGTTTAGATCATGTAATTAAAAACAACTTAATAGCTGACCACACCAAGTTACTGAGGAGACCAGAAACTAAGGACTTTCATAGAAGTCTAACCCTGATAAAGACAGGCCTGTATAGGTTCTGTTTGGAGGTAAAGTTGTGTGTCTCCTTCTTCCTATCATTTCTGGTGAGATATCTGAGGCTTTGAATTGTCTAGAAAGAGCAACCTATTTGTATACAGATATAGCCAGGGTCTCCTACACAGAGTAACCTCAGGAGGGAGGAGAAACAATTCATGACCCTTTTCTTGTTTTGCTTATATTCTCTTTATCCCAACATAGAAAAATGTATTTATATTAACAAATAAGCTGTTGATCTCGAAATAGGATTAAATAAGTTACTAGTCAAAGATGGCATGTTACGAGTTATTTTGTTGAGGAAAAAAAAAATATTTCTTGATCCATAACTGATAATGCATACTCTAGTGAAAAAGAGGAGAGTTAAAAGCAAGTGGAGATTTTGGAGCCAAGGTACCACATTGTGAAAAGAGATGGTCAAAACAGAAGCGTAAAGAAGATATTCAGGTACTAAAGAGATAGTGTGGCAACATAAAGTAGGAGAATGGGTTAAAGGAGATTTAGTTAAATACATATCTGAGTTTATTCCTGGACTGTCTGTGCTGTTTCATACTTTTATTTATGTACCCTTTAGCCAATATCACACTGTCAAAATGTTGTTACTGTTCAGTCACTAAGTCATGTCCAACTCTTTGTGACCCATGGACTAGCACACCAGGCTCCTCTGTGCTCCACTATCTACCAGGGTTTGCTCAAATTCAAGTCATTGAGTAAGTGAGGCTATCTAACCATCTCATCATCTGCTGTCCTTTTCTCCTTTTGCCTTCAATCTTTTCCAGCAGCAAAGTTTTTTCCAATGAGTTGGCACTTCGGATTATGTGGCCAAACCATTTGAGCATCAGTTTCAGCAACAGTTCTTCCAATGAGTATTCAGCGTTGATTTCCTTTAGGAAATCTGGTTTGATCTCCTTGCAGTCCAAGGGACTCTCAAAGGTCTTCTCCAGCACCACAGTTTGAAAGCATCAATTTTTCAGTGCTCAGCCTTCTTTATGGTCCAGCTTTCACATTCATATGTGATCACTGGAAAAACCATAGCTTTCACTAAGAGGACCATTGTCAGCAAAGTAATGCCTCTGCTTTTATATATGGTGTCTAGGTTTGTTATAGCTTTTCTTTCAAGAAGCAAGCATCTTTTAATTTCCTGGCTGCAGTCACCATCCAGAGTGATTTGGGGTTATTTTTGTGTCAAAATTCTGTAGGGTAAAATAAATACCAAAATTACGTAATGCAAGTCCTCTAATGTGATATCGTCCATTGTCTGGGCAAATGTTTGTAATGGCCCCTTGTCTTTTTACTGTTGATTTGTATATATATAATGGATAGAAATGTTTTGTTATACAAACTGTAGGTATTTTACCCTTATCCTTGACTTGCCTACTCATTTTCTTTAAATGATATCTTCCGAGAAGGAAAATATTTTCTTTTGAGAAAGCCCAGGTTATGCTTGTTCTCCTCTGGTTCTTTTGTGCTTTTTGGGTCTACCTAAGAAAACTTAACTTCTCTTAATGGCCTGAAAATACTCTCCAGTGATATCTTTTTGACTTTTTTTTTTAATTTTCACTTTTGCATTTAGGCCTACAATCCATTCTGAATCAGGTATTTACAAGATAAGAAAACTTGTCTACATAACACTTTTAATAAGAATATGCACAGCAACCTTATTATTAATAACCCTGCAATGGAAACCAAATTACTATGAAGAAGAAATGGATAAACAAATCATATTAAATTCACACAATGTAATACTACTGGGCAATAAAAAGGAACAAACAACTGTTATACACATAACTAGGATGAATCTCATAATCATTATCTTGCGTGAAAGAGGCCAGACACAAACGATTCCATGGGTATGAAGTCCAAGAAGAAATAATTTTTTCGGGGTAATAGAAATCAGAAAGTGGTTAACTCATATTCAGGGGGTGATAAGACTCATAACAAGCAGGGGCAATTTTTCAGAATGGGGCAATGTTCTGAATGTTGTTTTGGATGGTGACTACATGGTGTGTATAATTGTCAAAACCTGTCAAAATGATACTTGAAGTCTGTACAGTTCATTTTATCTTCCTCTACATCAATAGTTTTTCTAAAATAGAAAGACCTGCCAAGGAATAAAGGAATTTTATCAGCCACAAATCTAACTTTCATAGCTCTCTCAAAATAATGTGGATATGCTCCTCTGAGTTGGACCATCTGCAAACTGTAGCTGTGTTTGGTGTTCATAGTAACATGCACACAAATCGTTGGATCACCAATACCTTGACTTGACTTAACACATCATTTAATGACAGCCAATATTGTTTTTTTTTGCTTGCTTACTTTACTTTATACACTTTGCAGATATTATTTCAATTAATTAATCTTTAAGGGTCAGCAAAGATTTTCATTACCCACTGAGCAAGTTTTTTCTCCCCTCTGGCTAATGAGGTCAGTAAAGTAAATCTATGACTTCAAAAAGGCAAAAATTAATCAAACCAATATGTGCATGGAGGGATGATAGAGCAGAAAAACATCCCTAAACTAGTAAAGTGTTAATACCAGATTGTTTTAATGCCCAAGACCAGCTCTAGGCAAAAGTTTTAATGAACAAGTTTATCTTCAGCACCCCATGAATGCTTCTTAATTATTTTTTTAATAAAAAAAAATCACATTAGCCTTGCTGCTGTCTGAAACACTGGATTTCATCTCATGGAACTGATTCCCTGAAGCACCTTGAACTTCCTTTTGTGTGCAATCCATATTTGCTATGTTTCTATGCATGTTGCTTGTACTAAACCATCTCTTCATTTAATGTCAGAGGGAACTGAGATATAGATGTTAACAGTTTATAAGAAAAGATTCAACATTAGAGTCAATGCTCCATGGTGCCTTGTGAAACTGCACAGTTCAGACTGGAACTTGTCCAAAATCAGGATTGGACTGGAACCCACTATCTTTCAACTAGAGTGCACTCTGGTTTCAGGACTTACTGAAGCTCAGGTTATTTGTGTCTCAGAGCAAAAGGAATTCAGCAAGAGACAAAGTGATAGGTAAGAAATGGATTTATTTACAGAGAAACACATTCCACATTCAGAGTGAGGTCTGTTTCAGAAGGTGGGAGGCTTGGAAACATGGCATGGTTAGTTTTTACAGACTGCGTCATTTTATAGGCTAATGAGTGGGAGGATTATTCGAACTGTTTTGGAGGAGGGGCAGGGATTTCCAGGAATTGAGCCACCTTGCACATTTTTGTTCTTTTATTGTTAGAACTGTCAGGGTACCTCTGTGTGTGTCGTTTAGATGCTAATGTACTACAATGAGCATATGATGAGATTCAAGGTCCACTGGAAGTCGAATCTTCCACTATTTTGGACCAAGTAAGTTCTAACCAGTTTTATGTCTTATCCTCATTTTAAAAGAATGTACCCTGCTCTCTTCCCTCTTGTTTCACTTGGCCATAACACTCTGTACCTTTTCCTTACCTCCCTTGGTGGTTGCACTTTTTGCCTCCACAAGGTATAGGTGTAATATGTAAACTGGTCCTTATTACACTTGCATTTCTACAAAAGTGTACTCTGTCTTAACTAACCCACACAAATACGAGGTGACACAGACACTGGCCAGCTAGCAAAGAAGGTAGTTTCACTTGTCATCAAAGCCTTTTACTACAAATTATTCAGACTATCATTTTCCCTACCATTCATTCAACAAGTTATTTATTAAGCGGGTATCACAACAAACTGTGGAAAATTCTTAACAAGATGGGAATACCAGACCACCTGACCTGCCTCCTGAGAAATCTGTACACAGGTCAAGAAGTAACAGCTAGAACCTGACATGGAACAACAGACTGGTTCCAAATCAGGAAAGGAGTATGTAAAGGCTGTATATTGTCACTCTTGTTATTTAACTTATATGCAGAGTACATCATAAGAAATGCTGGCCTGGATGAAGCACAGGCTGGAATCAAGGTTGCCAGGAGAAAGGAGAGTGAAAGAGTTGGCTTAAACCTCAACATTCAGAAAACTAAGATCATGGCATCTGATCCCATAACTTCATGGCAAATAGATGAGGAAACAGTGAGAGACTTTATTTCCTTGGGCTCCAAAATCACTGCAGATTGGTGACTGCAGCCATGAAATTAAAAGATGTTTGCTCTGTGGAAGAAAAGTTATGACCAAGCTAGACAGCATATTAAAAAGCAGAGACATTATTTTGCCAACAAAAGTCCATCTTGTCAAAGCTATGGTTTTTCCAGTAGTCATGTATGGATGTGAGAACTGGACTATAAAGAAAACTAAACACTGAAGAATTGAAGCTTTTGAACTGTGTTATTGAAGAAGACTCTTGAGAGACCCTTGGACTGCAAGGAGATCCACCAGCCCATCCTAAAGGAAATCAGTCCTGAATATTCATTGGAAGGACTGATGCTGAAGCTGAAACTCCAATACTTTGGCCACCTGATGCAAAGAACTGACTCGTTGGAAAAGACCCTGATTCTGGGAAAGATTGAAGGCAGGAGGAGAAGGGGACAACAGAGGATGAGATGGTTGGATGGCATCACTGACTCAATGAACATGAGTGTGAGTAAGCTCTGGGACTTGGTGATGGATGGGGAAGGCTGGCATGCTGCAGTCCATGTGGACACAAAGGGTCAGACACAACTGAGCGACTGAACTGAATTGAACTAACTGGTTTTCTAACCAGGATGACCCTGAGAGCTTATATCCTACAGAAGGTCATGCTGGAAAAAAGTCCTAAATTTAAGACATCTCAGGAGGGGTACTATACTCTAATGTCCCTTTGATAGCATCATTGCTGTCCCAAAATATCTCAGTCTTTTTAACTTAAACATTGGTGCAGTCACAGAATCCTCTGCAAGTTAGAATTTCAAGCCATGAAGATTAAAATACAGAGACAACTATGGCTCAGAATAGGATGTGAAATAAAAACGGCAAAGTAATGTCTGCATGTGTTCCTATGTATATTGGTTTTAGCCATAAGCTGCTGTAACAACCTCCCATAAATTTACTGGCTTAAAGTTTTTTTATTATTGTGTAGTTATGGAGTGCCAAAGTCTGAAATGGGCTTCACTAGGTGAAAACCCAGGTGTTGGCAGAACTTCCTTCTTACTGGAAGCTCCAGGGGAGAATCCGAGTGAAATTACCTCACATTTTCCTAGCTTCTGGAGGCTGCGCACTCTTGGTTCAGAGATGCATCTCCATTAAAGAGCCAGCAACACGGAGCGTCTCCAAACACCCCTTTAACTCTGACCTCTGCTTCTCTTTCAGTATGTGAGGACCTCTGTGACTTCATTAGGCAAACCTGGATAATCCAGAATTATCTCTTCTTCAGATGCTATCTTGAATCTCCTTGACAGGGTCCTATATTCCATGGAAGGTAACATTCCTAGGGTCTAGAGATTAAGACTTGATGTCTTGGAGTGGTAGACTCTTCCTGGCGGCCACATGATAGGAAAATGTTCTTATAGTTTTGTATTCCTTAAGAATTTTCTTTTCTGGAAACATAACTCTCCATAAACTTATGGATTTAATGGCCAAGGTATGTATTTTCCGAAGTCTGTTACTTTTAGACTGCCCCAAAAATGTCTCAGGAGGAAAGAACCTCCTTAATTGGCAGAGAAATCACTCCACAGAATGGCTACATAATAGATAACATACTTTTAATAGCCTCTTAGCATCTACTCCTCCCACCTTCTCCCTCTCCACCTCTATTTTTCCTCTCTTTTACCATCCTATTTCTCTCTAACACACAAACATGCACTTACACCAGCTAAATCTTCTCTACTCATTTACTGGCAGCAAATGCACAATGATAAAGGAAAGATCTAGTTCAGAACTATATTTGACTTGGTCTTAAATAGAAAGCACTCATACAAGGGAAAAAAAAAATTTTAAATGTCCAAGGGATTGCTTGAGGGATGTGAAACATCCTCCCCAGGAGAAATAATCTGCTGGTTGAAGCTAAATTTATAGCAGGAATTTGATGGGTTGGTTCACTCCTCCGATGCCTTTGGGGCATAGTACTATGATCTGGACTTTGCAGATGACTCAGCAGTCAAGAATTCACATGGAACTTGCTTCTGAGAGAGAGAGAAAGAGAGAGAGAGAGAGAGAGAGAGAGAGAGAAAGTAACTTGTTAAGGGTGCTTTGGAAAGTTTCCGTGAGCTATAACCTTGGTAGATGTTGGACTTCTGATCATCAACTACCTAAGGTAAACATGATCCATGGGAGGTAGTGTTTCCTCCATATGTGGGTTGCTAATGGACTAGCTGTTTACAATAGCTGCATTTACATGAGAACAAAGTTAAGTAGTGATGAGTCAACTACATGAGTCTCTTTCTCTAAAAGTACAAAGACAAATAGAATAACATCCATTTTCAAATTTGAAAAATCACTCAAAAATATACATTTATCCAATTCAACAAAATTCCAGGTGTATTATTTAGAATGATTAGCAGACAAAATGATAGCTTTAGATATCCAAACCTAATCCTTAGTAGCTGGGTGACTTTGCTTAATAAGTTATTAAACCTCACTGCATTTCTGTTCCTTTACTTTTTTTTTATTTTATTAGTTGGAGGCTAATTACTTCACAACATTTCAGTGGGTTTTGTCATACATTGATATGAATCAGCCATAGATTTACACGTATTCCCCATCCCGATCCCCCCTCCCACCTCCCTCTCCACCCGATTCCTCTGGGTCTTCCCAGTGCACCAGGCCCGAGCACTTGTCTCATGCATCCCACCTGGGCTGGTGATCTGTTTCACCATAGATAGTATACATGCTGTTCTTTTGAAATATCCCACCCTCACATTCTCCCACAGAGTTCCAAAGTCTGTTCTGTATTTCTGTGTCTCTTTTTTCTGTTTTGCATATAGGGTTATCGTTACCATCTTTCTAAATTCCATATATATGTGTTAGTATGCTGTAATGTTCTTTATCTTTCTGGCTTACTTCACTCTGTATAAGGGGCTCCAGTTTCATCCATCTCATTAGGACTGATTCAAATGAATTCTTTTTAACGGCTGAGTAATATTCCATGGTGTATATGTACCACAGCTTCCTTATCCATTCATCTGCTGTAATGAGGGTTAAAACTGCCCAGACTATATTTCAGTGATGTTACGAGGATTACTACAGCCTGAAAGCATACCTTGGAAAGCACCTAATATCATCTCAATAATAAAATTCTATGTATACCTGTGCTAAGTAGCTTCAGTCACGTCCAATTCTTTGTGACCCTATGGACTGTAGCCTGCCAGGCTCCTCTATCCAGGGGATTCTCCAAGTAAGAACACTGGAGTAGGTTGCCATGCCCTCCTCCAGGAATCTTCCTGACCCAGGGATTAAACCTGTGTCTCATGTCTCCTGTATTGGGAGGCCAGTTCTTTACCATTAGCACCACCTGGGAAGCCCTAAAATTCTTTATCAGTTTTATTAAATATTCATACTTGTGAAGTATTTATTACCATGCCTGGCTCACAAGCTTGTTAATTATTACCAAATCTCTTAGCAGAGATTATTTTGAGATGTTTAGAATTTCATATCTATGGAATTGTAACATATATATCTTCTTGTATCCAACTCCTTTTACTCAGGGTACTACTTCCGACCTTTTTCATCCAGTAGAACATTGTTAATGTTCCTTTTTATACCTGAGCAGTATTCCATCGCACCACATTTATAATTACTCACTTCCTATTGATCAACATTTGAGTTCCCTTTTGGTTTGCAGTTATTTTAAATAAAGTTGCTGCACACATTTTTATATGTCTTTGTGTGGCCATGTTTTCATTTCTATTGGATAAACACCTAGAAGTGAAATTACGGGGCCATACACAAATATATGTTTACCTCTATGAAAAATTGCCCAACTGTTTTGTAAAGTGGTTGTGTCATATTTCCCCAATCAGCAATGTAGGTGTTCCATATAATTGATAACATTCCTTCTTATAATTTTTAATTGCAGCCATCCGTGCATGTGTACAGTTGAGCTTCATTTTGTAGTGTTACCATAATTTCACTTTTCTATGATTAATGACATTTAAATATCTTAAGAAGGGTTTTTAAATTTTTACTAGTTTTCAAAATGCATTACTCATTATTGTTGAATTATAAAAATTCTTTTCCTTTCTGAAATTTCAGTGTAGCTTTATTAGACTGAAATATCCAAAAGGATTTGAGAAAATGCCATTAGTCTTATAACTATTTTTTTCCAGTTGTTTTTAAAATTTTTTCCAAACATTTATTTTTAATTGAAGAAAAATTGCTTCACAATAGTGTTGGCCTCTGCCATTACATATCAATATAAGTCAGCCACAGGTTGACATGTGTCCCCTCTCTTTAATCTCCTGCCCACCTCCCACCCTTCCCACCCCTCTAGGTTGTTACAGAGCACTGGTTTGAGTTCCCTGAGTCATACAGAAACCCATTGGTTATTAATTTTACACATGTTATTCTCTCTATTCATCCCACCCTCTCATTTCTTCCCCCAACCAGTATCCATAAGTCTATTCTCTATGTCTGCATCTCCATTGTTGCCCTGTAAACAGGTTCATCAGTACCATCTTTCTAGATTCCATATATATGCATTAATAGATGGTATTTGTTTTTCTTTCTGACATACTTCAAAATGTATAATAAGCTCTGGATTCATCCACCTCATTAGAACTGACTCAGATGTGTTCCTTTTCATGGCTGAGTAATAAATATACCGTTGCATATATGTACCACAGTTTCTTTATCCATTCATCTGTTGATGGACATCTTGTTTGTTTCCATGCCCTAGCTATTGTAAACAGTGCTGCAAAGAACACTGGGGTACCTGTGTGGTTTTGAATTATGGTTTTCTCAGGGTATATGCCCAGTAGTGGGATTGTTGAGTCATATGGTAGTTTTATCTCTAGTTTTTCTTAAAGTATCTCCATACAGTTCTCCAAAGTGGCTGTATCAATTTACATTCCCACCAACAGTGCAAGTTGGTTCTTTTTTCTCTACACCCTCTAGAGAATTTATCGTTTGTAGATAGTTTGATGATGGCCATACTGATTGGTATGAGGTGATACATTACTGTGGTTTTAATTTACATTTCTTTAATAATGAGTGATGTTGAGCATGTTTTGAATTGCTTATTTGCTATCTGTATATCTTTTTGGAGAAATGTCTGTTTAGGTCTTCTGCCCACTTTTTGATGGACAGTTTTTCTGGTATTGAGCTGAATGAGCTGTTTGTATTTTTTGGAGATTAATCCTTTGTCAGTTGTTTCATTTGCTATTATTTTCTCCCATTATGAAGGTTGTCTTTTCAACCTGTTAATAGGTTCCTTTGCTGTACAAAAGCTTTTAATTTTAACTAGGTCTCATCTGTTTATTTTTGTTTTTATTTCCCTTACTCTGGGAGATGGGTTATAGAGGATCTTGCTGTGATTTATGTCAAAGAGTGTTCTGCCTATGTTTTCCTCAAATAGATTTATAGTTTCTGGTCTTACATTTAGGTCTTTAATCCATTTTGAGTTTATTTTTGTGCATGACGTTAGGAAGAGTTCTAATTTCATTCTTTTACGTGTATCTGTCTGATTTTCCCAGCACCACTTAATCCAAGAGATTATCTTTTCTCCATTGTATGTTCTTGTCTCCTTTGTCAAAAATAAGGTGTTCATAGGTGCATGGGTTTAGCTCTGGGCTTTCTATCTTGTTCCATTGGTCTATGTTTCTGTTTTTGTGTCAGTACCATACTGGCTTGATGGCTGTAGCTTCAGACTGTACTGAAGTCACGCAGGTTGAAAAAAAAAAAAAATGAAAGAGACAATAGCAAAGATCAATAAAACTAAAACCTGGTTCTTTGAGAAGATAAACAAAATTGACAAATTGCTAGCCAGGCCCATCAAGAAAAAAAGGGAGAATACCCAAATCAACAAAATTAGAAATGAAAAAGGACAAGTTACAACAGAATACACATATATACAACAGATCATAAGAAACTACTACAAGCAACTATATTCTAATAAAATGGACAACCTGGAAGAAATGGACAAATTCCTAGAAAAGTATAACTTTCTGAAACTTAACCAGAAAGAATATAAAACATGAACAAATCATATGCACAGAAATCCAAACTTTTATCAAAAATTTTCCAACAAATAAAAACTCAGGGCCAGATGGCTTCACAGGCAAATTCTACCAAAAGTTTAAAGAAGAGTCAACACTTATCCTGATCAAATTTTTTCGGATAATTGCAGAGGAAGGAAAATTCCCAAACTCTTAACCAAGGCCACCATCACCATGATACGAAAACCAAACAAAGTTGCCACACAAAAAAGAAAACTACAGGCTAATATCACTGATGGACATAGATGCAAAAATCCTCAACAAAATTCTAACAAACAGAATACAATACCATATTAAAAAAAATCATGATCAAATGGGCTTTATCCCAAGGATGCAAGGATTCTTCTGTTCAGCAGAGTAGCTCAGTTGTGTCTGACACTTTGTGGCCCCATGGACTGCAGCACACCAGGCTTCCCTGTCCATCACCAACTCCCAGAATTGGTTCAAACTCATGTGCATTGAGTCAGTGATGCCATCCAACCATCTCATCCTTTGTTGTCCCCTTCTCCTCCTGCCTTCATATTTTCCCAGCATCAGGGTCTTTTCTAATGAGTCAGCCCTTTACACAGGTGGCCAAATTATTAGAGCTTCAGCTTCAGCATCAGTCCTTCCAATGAATAGTCAGGACTGATTTCCTTTCAGATGGACTGGTTGGATCTCCTTGCAGTCCAAGGGTCTCTCAAGAGTCTTCTCCAACACCACAGTTCAAAAGCATCAAATCTTCAGCACTCAGTTTTCTTTATGGTCCAACTCTCACATCCATACATGACTACTGGAAAAACCATAGCTCTTTAATATATATAAATCAATCAATGTCATACACCATGTTAGCCAACTGGAAAAAAAAAATTATCATCTCACTAGATGCAGAGAAAACTTTTGATAAAATTCAATACTCATTTATGATTAAAAAAAAAAAAACTCTCCAGAAAGTAGGCACAGAAGGGTCATACTTCAACACAGTAAAGTCCACATACAACAAAGCCATGGCAAGCATTTTTCTCAACAATGAAAAACTGAAAGTATTTCCTCTAAGGTCAGGAACAAGACAAGGGTGCCCACTTTCACCACTATTATTCAACATAGTTTTGGAAGCCCTAGCTATAGCAATCAGAGAAGAAAATAAATAAATAAAAGGAATTCAGATTGGAAAAGAAGGTGTAAAAGTCTCACTTTTGCAGATAACATTATACTATACATAGAAAACCCTAAAGATGCCACCAGAAAATTACTAGAGCTAATCAATCAATATAGCAAAATCACAGAATATAAAATTAATACACAGAAATTCCTTGCATTCCTACACACTAAAAATGAAAAATCAGAAAGAGAAATTAAGGAGACAATCCCGTTCATCATTGCAACAAAAAGAATAAATTTCCTAGGAATAAGCCTACCTAAACTGACAAAAGACCTGTATGCAGAAAAGGTGGCACTAGTGGTAAAGAACTCCAGCCAATGCAGGAGACATAAGAGACATGGGTTCAATTCCTGGGTTGGGAAGATCCCCTGGAGTAGGGCACAGCAACCTACTCCAATATTCTTGCCAGAAGAATCCTTTGGGTAGAGGAGCCTAGGTGCTACAGTTCATAGGGTTGCAAAGAATTGGACACGACTGAAGCAACTTAGCATGAATGCATGCAAACCTACCTAAAGAGACAAAAGACCTGTATGCAGAAAACTATAAGGCATGGATGAAAGAAATCAAAGAAGACACAAACAGATGGAGAGATATAACATGTTCCTGGATTAGAAGAATAAATATTGTGAAAATAACCATACTACCCAAAGCAATCTACAGATTCAATGCAATCCCTATCAAATTACCAATGATATTTTTCACAGAACTAGAACAGTAAATGTCACAATTATTATGGAAACAGAAAAGACTTCAAATAGCCAAAGCAATCTTGAGAAAGAAGAATGGAGCTGGAGGAATCAATCTTCCTGACTTCAGACTATACTATACAGCTGACAGTCACCCATTGAGAATTCTATATCTAGCAAAAATATCTTTCAGGAGTGAAAGTATGATAACAATGCTTTCAGATCATCTTAGTCATTTTTTTTTTTTTTTGGCTGCACTGCATCCCATGTGAAATCTTAGTTCTCCCACCAGGGATTCAACCTGCCCTTCCTACATTGGAAACTGCAGAGTCTTAACCACTGGACCTTCAGGGAAGTCCTAGATCATCTTAGATTGATTCTACAATTTTCATTGGTGTAGTTACACATTATGACTCTTATTATAATAATTACCACATTCAATTACATCTGTCATTGACATTTCAGACCCTGCTCAACTCTACTCTTTATGTGGGAGAAACGTCCTTAGGAAGACAAACATTTGAATACATTTCATCCTTGGGTAGTTTAAGAGAGTGGATCTCTTCTTCACCCATCAGGAAATGACAGGGTCGCAAACTCAGTTGAGTATCTTAATAGATGGGCACAATGTCAGAGAAAGGAATTACTGCAGATTTCTAAGCATCCTCAGCATCAGTGCTTCATGTTTGCCTTCTTTTTAAGTGTAGTGAACACTTAGAAAGTCAGTATCTTTTAAGTGTAGTGCATTAACACGTTCAATATCCAAGTAAAAATGGCATTTTAAAAAATTTCAGGGCTTCTGATTACACCTGTATCTTCTGTGGCATGAATAATTTAACTACAAGTGGTGACTAGAATAACTCCCCAACTTCAGCACTGGTCTATTAGACTATATAAAAAGTGGAGCATTGTACTTTTCAATTCATCGTTGTGACATCTCAAGGGAAAATAAAATCCTGCAGTTAAAAATCGCTTTTATGTTTCTTGCCTTTAGCACTATCACCTAGATTCTAACTAGGTCTTTGTGCAGGGTTCTGGTCCTTGGAGATGGATCACTTTATATTCTCTGAACTGTTAACTATCTCCATGTAGACATGAAGGATGACTCTGTCCTCCTTCTCTCAGACCTACTTTCCTTTTACATCTTTGGAAAATAACATTCTGGCTTTTGTCATTTATAATCTGGTACCACTGATAGTTATACATCTGGAGAAGTCTGTGTTATTACTGGGTGTGGTTCACCTTGGTTTCTCATTGTATCTTGTTAACATCACTAATTATTCCTTTAAAAGGAGGAAAGTGATTCCTCCTGTTATGTGGTTTTCTCAGAGTGACTGGTTTGAGTTTTAAATATAGAAAAAGAAAAATAAATGTACATTAATGTAATAGTTTGTAAGACTTTTGATCAGATGAAATTGTACACTGAGGTAGAATCTCATACAACCATGACCTGTATTCTCAGAAATGGTGATATGTGAGTGTAATATTGTTGACATTGTTTCTAGTTCAAACCACTTATTGGAGTTTCAAGAGTAACTAAAAAGCTATTTATACAGCTTTATGCAACTGTATTAAATATAATAATATCTAAGGTGGTGAGTAATACTGATTTCAGTTTTCATACTCAAATTTGTTGTTGTTTGGTTGCTAAGTCCAGTGTGACTCTCTGCTGCCCCATGAACTGCAACATGCCAGGCTTCCTATCTCCTGGAATTTCTCAAACTCATGTCCACTGAGTCAATAACACCATCCAACCATCTCAGCGTCTGTCACCTCTTCTCCTCCTGCTCTCAAACTTTCCCAGCATCAGGGTCTTTTCCAATGAGTCAGTTCTTTGCATCAGGAAGTCAAAGTATTGAAGTTTCAGCTTTAGCATCAGTCCTTCCACGGTTGATTTCCTTTAGGATTGACTGATTTCATAAAGAAGAAAACCTATACTTATTTGGAAGATAAATTTTAAAAAATTTCACTTGGATAATTTTTCTAAGCCAATAAACAACACGTTCAGTACAAAAAAGCTAGGTTTACATCACCCAGCTATGTTTTCTTACCACCACCATAACCAAAGCAGAATAAAGAATGTTATTACACTCAAATGACTTATGACATCATTTTACATCATAAAAAGTAGGGCACATCTTCAAATAAGGAAGTCTCAATGAGAGAGATTTGCAAATTTCTTCTAATGTTAATATGTATCAATACTTATTTTTAGAAATGATACATGCTATTTGTTGAATAGTCATCTCATTGAGTGTCTGAGGTTACCACTTGCTACATTTGGCTTAAACCTCATTTTCCTGTACACCCCCCTTATGTTAAGCAACATGGAATTTGTAGCTACAATCAAAATTTATTCTGGATGCATCTCTTCACATAGCAGACAAAAGAACTACTAGACTATTGCAGTCATTGTCTGCCGCTGTCTCTCCTACCTCTAGAACTTCTGACCCTCCTGTTTTGTCATGGTCAATACCGAATGTTGTTTTCCAAAGCAAAGGTCCAGGAAAAAACATTTTTAGTTATCCTTTCCTTTTTCCTGCTCACACTTCTGAACTGAGATCCCCTTTGCAAACTATTTTTAATAACCCTCCATCTTTCAAAATACGTAATCTCTGTGCTGTCAAAATTTTCAAAACCTGGTGTGGTAATTTCTTACAGTCTTCAGAAATCTCTGAAAAACTCCCTGAGAAATATGTTACTTTCCTACTTCTGAAACAAAACTCATCTCAAGTACTTTGTTGGAGGAATCGAATAAAAGTGATTTGCTCCACTTAACTATCTGCAACCCTTCCATCCTATGAAATTCCTCAAAAATGCTAAAACATTAAAAACATGTTAAGATTGGAGCCTCCTTAAAAATAAGATCTTGTACACTGAATGGAGATTGTGTGTTAATCAGATTATAGTGTACTTTCTCAGAAGGAATTTGAATAAATTTTTAAAATATTAATTAAATAGTTTATCATTTTCCACTGAAAAAAATATTCAAATATATCATGTGCTTTTTCATTTTAAGAAGCCAGAATTCTGTGACTCACAGGTATTTTTTCCTCCTATGCAAAATGTTAAATACATCCTTAGTTTCTATTGAAATGAAATCCTTCTAGTTTATCCATTTATCTCTATGACTGAGTCAAAGCAGGGAACATTTCTGCTAGGATGACTGCCAGTCTGTCCCCACATGCTTTAAAAATTCCACAGCTAACATTCAATTACAGGAAGTACACTTGCTCCCTGACATGTTCTTTCTTAAACTTAAAATTAAAACAGAGGTGCTTTGCATATAAAATAAAACTTTAGAAGTTTACTAAAAAGCTAAATAAGAATCATTCGACTTCATGTAGAAGAGAGATAATGTCTTGCTGATTCATTTCATGTAGCACTTAACCTAACAAAACATGCAAGTTGCTGACAATTTATTGATGTTGGCAATGGTATTCTAACACTTAAACCTTTTCCCCTTAGTTCAAAATATTTGCATTGTGTTTCTCTCCAAGAAAGTGTTATTGTATTATGATAGTAATGAAAATTGAGGAGCATCTGTTCCCATTTAGCTATAATATTTTAGTTCAAGTAGCCAAGAGGTAAATGGCTAAGTGCATTAAATAAGTGATCCTGACAATCCAATGACCAGGGTAGCCTGTGACTTACACTGTCCCTGAGACTCACCCTACTAGGTAGGAAATTCCTCAGGACTGGGACATTTCAGTGCAAGATAATGCTAAGCAACTCTGGAATATGAACCAGAGAATCATTAATATCAAAACACTAATTTTGTAGTGTTGCAAATGCAATACTAACCCTTGAGTTGTATTGATTTGCACAAATCATGTCAGTTCAGTTCAGTTCAGTTGCTCAGTCATGTCTGACTCTTTGTGACGCCATGGGCTGCAGCATGCCAGGCCTCCCTATCCATCACCAAATCCCAGAGCTTATTCAAACTCATGTCCATTGTGTCAGTGATGCCATCCAACCATCTCATCCTCTGTCATCCCCTCCTGCTCCCATCTCCAATCTTTCTCAACATCAGGGTCTTTTCCAATGAGTCAGTTCTTTGCATCAGGTGGCCAAAGTATTGGAGCTTCAGCTTCAGCATCAGTCCTTCCAATGAATATTCAGGACTGATTTCCTTTGGGATGGACTGGTTGGATCTCCTTGCAGTCCAAGGGACTCTCAAAAGTCTTCTCCAACACCACAGTTCAAAAACATCAATTCTTTGGCTCTCAGCTTTATTTATAGTCCAACTCTCACATCCACACATGACTACTGGAAAAACCGTAACCTTGACTAGACGGACCTTTGTTGGCAAAGTAATGCCTCTGCTTTTTAATATGCTGTCTAGGATGGTCAAAACTTTTCTTCCAAGGAGTAAGTGTCTTTTAATTTCATGGCTGCAGTCACCATCTGCAGTGATTTTGGAGCCCCCCAAAAATAAAGTCTATCACTATTTCCATTTTTTTCTCCATTTATTTGCCATGAAGTGATGGGACTGGATGACCTGATCTTAGTTCATTTGCTTTTGATTCACCTCTTTTCATTTTTCTTTAAGAATAAGTGGAGTGTGAACCCAGAGACCTGAAATTTGTGTATGTGTGTGTCTATTACTAGTTAGAGATAACTGATAATAATAGTGTTCAATAAGTATCTATAAAGAGCTAGCCACTATGCAGAGTTCTTTAACTACACTTTCAAAATTAAGCCTGAAAACCATCCTGATGTGTTCTCACCATTGAAAACAGCACCTGTCACTTAATAAACATTTACTAATGAGTATGCAAGTGTCCAAAGGAGAGATCACCATCCCATCACACTGGGTTGAGAAAATGGTGTAAGTTGCCAGCTTTGTACCACCCACTAAGAAGCAAAGGCAGACTATGGAAAACAGTATGGAGGTCCCTCAAAAAACTGAAAATAGAGTTGCCATATAATCTGGCAATCCCATCCCTGGGCAAATATATGGAAAAATATGAAAACTCTAATTAGAAAAGATATATTCACTCATATGTTCATTGCCGCACGATTCACAGTAGACAGTACATGAAAGCAACCTAAGTGTCCATCAGCAGATGAATGGACAAAGAAGATATGGCACATATATACAAGGGAATATTACTCAGCCATAAAAAGGATGAAATAGTGTGATTTGCAGGAACATGGATGGACCTAGAGATTGTCATTTTGAGTGAAGCAAGTCAGAAAGATGAATATCATATGATATCACTTATATGTGGAATCTAAAATATGATGCAAATGAACTAATCTATGAAACAGAAACAGAATCACAGGCACAGAGAACAGACTTGTGTTCTGTTGAGTCACTGAGTCAGTAATGCAATGAGTCCATTCAGTCTCCTCAATGGACAAGGAGGAGGGATGGGTTGGGAGTTTGGATTAATGGATGTAAACTATTATATAAAGAATGGATAAACAACAATGTCCTACTCTATCACAGGGAACTATACTCAATAAGTCAAAATGGGAAGGAATATGGAAAATTATATATATAAAACTGATTAACTGGGCTCTACAGCCAAAACTGACACAATATTGCAAATCGACTATAATTCAATAATTTTTTTTTTTTTAAAGGATGGGGAACACTTGTAAATCCATGGCTGATTCATGTCAATGTATGGCAAAAACCACTACAATATTGTAAAGTAATTAGCCTCCAACTAATAAAAATAATTGGGAAAAAAATTTTTTTAATAAAAATAAAAAAGGAAGCAGAGGCCAGATTGGAATACAGGTCTAACTGATTGATGACAAAGTTCCTGTTTTGATCCTCCATGCACACATTTTGACCTCAATTCTGTGAACTTCAGGTCATTATTTAGGAGACAAGCTAAGTGATTTTTAAAGATTTTTTCCAAATTAAATATATTTAAAAAATCCATGCCCAGCGTTTTAAAAATTAACATCAAACACAGATGTGAGAAGTGGATTGGGATACTGAGAGTTGATCTGGAATTTTTTCACCTTGAAAAGTTGGCAGTTTTGCTGGATTTAGGGCTGAGTATAACAAGTGAGCCTCGGGTATTTCCCTTTGTGGGTTTATATACTCTCTTATCTCAGTTCTGTTATCCAAGAAACTCTGGAAACCAGAACTTCTGAAACTCATTTGGCTGCGAATTCTGGCTTGACCTGAACTGATTTGACTTCAGATATTAACCTGAACTGATGTGAGATGGTTTCCAGTCTTTATTTATCACACTTGAGAGTATTTGTTGCCAAAAATAAGAATGCAGTTGGCCATGATGTGCTACTTCCATTCCTTGAGGTGAAGAAGGCTAGGACATTAACACCTTGCACAGTGTAGGCACTGTATGCCTATCTATAAATCTAAAACATCTAAATGATAAAGTATATCTAGACAAAAGGTTTTGGGATGATGGACAGTGGGCTTGTCCATGCCCCAGTCACTAAAATCATACTCAGGGGGATCTTTAAATTTTAAGAAGGTTCTGGTTTTAGGACTTTGAGAGGCATCCACTGTAGAATTGGGCTTCCTTATTTTGTAAAGGAAGACTAACAGAAATCAAAGTAGGTCAGCCAGAACTACTACTCACCAGGATGGTACATGCATCTCTATAAGGTCTGGCATTTTGCAGGCAGAAGCACATAGTGGAATCCTGGAAGTGACAAGGTCCTTGTCCCGCCTGCTACAGCAATGTACCTGGAGCAACCCAGACCATTTCACACACCACTAGCTATTCTTTGACACAGCTACTACTTTCTGTTTCTAACATTGACCTGTTGTTTTCCCCATTCCTGTCCTGGTTTTAGAGCAATCAGAGCATTTCAAGGTAGCATAATCATAAGAGAGACAAAAACCACAACACTGAGCCTATATACCATCTCCTGGTTTTTCTAGTTTCCTTACTGACATTATCCTATTGGGTATTCACATAAAATAAGCAGAGAAGGAAGAAAAGTGTTTCCTATGACTCCCTTTAACAGATGGCAAGACTTATGGTCCCAGAGGCTAAGTGACTGGTCATTGCCACACAGCTACTTGGCGACAGCTGAGAGACTAGACTCTAGGTTCTTAGCAAAGTGAATTTTCCACTGTTCCGGCAATGACTCTGCAACTTAACTTTTGTCATTTGACTAAGGCTACCCTAGGATATCTCTCTTTTTTAATAGTTGTTATATAAACACCATGCATGGTATTCCACAAATATCATGGCAACAAATAAGATAAAATTATATAAAATGATATGGCAGTATGACTCACACGATTTCTTGATTGCATCTCCAAATGTTTTTCCTAGTCTATGCAAGATACAAGACAAAGTTCTTAAAATGACACTTAAATTCCTGTATGTCTGAGAATTTGGAGACCAGCCAGGCATTCATTTTGATCCTGCAGAAACTAATGCTGTGCCTTATAAAGTGGATCACAGAATGCTCCTGAGATGTCTTAAAGACTCTGTGGACTTCAGTCATGGTGAGAAGTGTGGTTTCTGTATGGTGGCTGACTTCAGTGGTCCCTTGAAAGCCTTCAGGTGGTGGTTCACATGGCGTAAAGAGTCCTAGGCAATCATGTGTCTGTGCTTCAGGGTCCTTCATGGTTAGCTCCTTTTAGTCTCCCTTTATAAATCCTTACCTTTCTTCCTTCTTTTGTTTGTAACTGACAATAAAGGAATGTAGCAGTTTCTGTATCTTTTTGATCAGGTTGCATTTTGATGGAATTATGTCCTCTCTAAATCCCTATGTTGAATCCCTAACCTCCAGTGTGATGCTGTTTGGAGATGGAGCCTCTGGGAGGTAACTAGGTTTGGGTGGATTTATGGGGGTGGGGCCTTCATGATGGGATTAACGCCCTGAGAAGAAGGGACACTAACAGAAAGCTTGCTGTCTTTTTCCGCTACACTATGTGAACACACAGCAAGAAAGCAGCCAGCTGCCAGCCAGTAACAGGGTGCTCCCCTGAAACTGATGATACTAGCACTCGGATCTTAGACTCCCAGACTCCCACTGTAGAACTGTGACAAAATAAATGTCTTTTCTGTTTAAGCTGACCAGTCTGTGACATTTTATTATAGCAGCCCACTCTCACCCAGACAGGATAGTTTCAGCATTGTAAATGCCACCTCACTGGAGATATTGACCATAATCAATGCCGCTATATGCTTTGAAGTCGCAGCTATGTTAGACCAAGTTACTCAGGTACTTAACTCCAGTTTAGTGTATTCATTTCCTAGATATAGGAAGGTAATAACACATGGCAGGTAGAAAATGAGCACGACTTAGTTGGACATGCCAGAAGTTTAGTTGAGTCCCAGTCCTTCAGTGAGTGTCAGGTTGTAGAAGAAAAACCAGATTTCTCTAAAATATGTTTTAGATATTTCCAAGTTATGTCTTCTCCCATGGGGGAGATATTCAGTCAATAAAAGTCCGACTCCTCCTCCAGTTGCTTTCCTCCTCCTGTCCTTCCTAGGATGACATGGGAGCCTGGGTAGCTCAGTAACCTCATTGCCGTGTACACAGGGGTCCTTCAGTCTGTGTCTGAGAGATGGATGCCTGGTTTTGCCCCAGGCATCTGAGTGCCTTCTGTACCTTAGTTACTAATGTCTATGGCAGATGGACTGTTGTAGCTACTCTGAGTACAGTCAGGATCCGTTGGCAAGTCCTTGATGAACTGGTCCCTTTTCAGTTTTCCCTGAGTTTTTGTCACACGCATCGTGCTCCATGCGCTGTTCTCACTCTTGATCCCACTGCAGGCATCTGACTCTCAATTGCGCAGAAGACCTCCTGGAGTGGGTAGACCAAGCTTGCCTTCATGTTGCTTGATGTACCAGGATGCAGATTAAACCCTTGCAAAGAGGTCCTGAGAAGGGGGGAGGTAATTTTAAATGGTGCAGTGAAGAATACTGAAAACCCAGTTTGATGATAGCCACACATTGTTTTCATAAAGCTGAAACACACAGTGTAAACTCCAGTGCAATGAAGTACTTAATGAATTTGTAAAAATTTAAGATCTCCCTTGCGATTGAATGGTTTATTAGATATTAATGAATATTTTCCTTTTACTAAACTGCTGTTATAACCAAATCTCAAAACTAAAGTATAATCAGAAACATATGTTTTCGTATCCCCTTGTCAACTGTTTAATAAACTCTAAGCAATTCTAAGGAGACTCAGACAATTCTTGCCTTTAAAACATCATAATCTGAAGTCTTTCATTTTGAGTTACATGGTTCCAATGGATCTACTTTGCCCTGAAAATTATAAATAAAAATGTCTACAGCCCTAATGTAATTATTTATGAGTTTTCCCTATATATGAAAATAATGATTGCAATTAAAATGATACCTAACTTGGCAACATGAAGCTGATGGCTTCGGTTGTGCTTGTGTTCTGATTTTTTTTTTCCATTTTCTTGGTTTCCAATAATTTACTCCTTAGATAAACATTAAAAAAGTTCCCTATGGTAATTGTATTTCAAGGGTAATCTTCATTGCTTCTTATCTCTTTTAAATTATTTTAAATCAATATTATACCTGTTAAAAATATCTATTTTAACAAAAGAAGCAGCAAAAACTCTTCTTCAATAGGAAAATACTAGAGCTGGCACAAATTCTGAGACTGACCAATCAGTCTTCAGAGATGAGAAAACCACAACTCTGGGATATTAAGTGAATGATCTATTGCCAATCAGATACTAGAAGAAATAGGATTATTAATTTTAGGTTTCCTAACTCTTGACCCAATGCTGTTGTTTTATAACCTTAAGATCAATTTAAAATATAAACTTAAATATACTAATAATCCTTTTCAGAATTATAGCCCCATGTTTCTAGGTTTGGAAATTGTCATACATTATTATTCATCCCATTCATTGCGTATTGACTATGTGTTACATGCTAGAATCTGTGTGAAGTACTTGTCATAGATTAGCTCATTTATTTCTAAGAGCAATCTGGCAAGAGTATCATTGCTATTATTATTTCTGTTTGATAAAGACTCAGAGGCTCCGGTGGGTGAAGTTCCCATATTCACAGTTGCATCCTTGGTGAAAGTGATGGCAGAATGATCCCAGACTGCTGGCTTTCCCAGCATGTCAACTTCCTGAATTTCTCTGGGAGGCTGAAGTTAGCCACAGCTGCCCACATGTCTGTTGTGATGCTAGAAAACCAGGAATTCTGTAATTTACTCAGCTTCTATTTTTATACCACTTATTAAATAAACTTAGCACCGTAATTGGGACTCACCTTTGCCAAATTAAATGATTTTCTGGAATGATTTTTCCATGTCAAACTCCTGACTCTATAGTGCTTTCCTGGTCTTACTTCTCACTGCATCTTTTTCCTACATTCTCTTGTTTTAATATATTTTATTTTGTGTTGTATGTATCTTTACATACATCTTCACATATTTCATATATATATATATGTATATATACATATATATATATATGTACACATCATTACAAATACCTTTATAACCTTCTTGGAACAAAGCCAGACCCAAATAGAAAACAAATAATTAAATAAATGATTCAATCTCAAATCACTTTAATGAAAAGCTAGAATAATGCAGGTTAATTTTTCATGAATGTAGAATAAACTGTGAACAGTTCCAGAAGCAGATACTGAAAGAGCTCAAGTATATCCAACCACAAAGTTCTGCAAGATGGAACATATATGCAGGGTTTATTTCAAGAGGAAATGGTTAGTCCAGAGTCATTCACAGAGGTTCACTCTAGCAGGGTAGACTGGATAGTTGCTGTCTCACAACAACATAAACTAGTTAGATATCACCTTTTGATTACTTCTCTGGCTTTTTTTCCCCAAAATTATTCCTAATAAGAATTTTATTTTTTAACTGAAGCATAGTTAATTTACCATGTTGCATTTCAAGTATACAACAAAGTGATTTGTTTTATTCTTTTGCAGATTGTTTTCCATTATAGGTTATTCCAAGGTACTGTGTTTAATTCCCTATGCTATACAGTGGGTCTTTGTTGGTTATCTATTATGTATATAGTAGTGTATGCTAAGTTCAAATTCCTAATTTATCTCTCCCTATTCCCCCCTTTTTTTTTTTTACTACAGCAAATTTTATATCAGAAACCCTATTAAAATCACTGGTTGACTTAGGTAAAAATAATTCACTGTATTATATAGGAAGAACTATAAGAAGAACTGTTATTATATAGGGCTTCCCTAATAGCTCAGCTGGTAAAGAATCCAGCTGCAATGCAGGAGACCCCGGTTGGATTTCTGGGTGAGGAAGATCCAATGGAGAAGGGATAGGCTCCCCACTCCAGTATTCTTTGGCTTCCCTTGTGGCTTAGCTGGTAAAAAATCTGCCTGCAATGTGGGAGACCTGGGTTTGATCCTGGGTTGGGAAGATTCCCTGGAGAAGACAAAGGCTATCCACTCCAGTATTCTGGCCTGGAGAATTCCATGGACTGTATTGTCCATGGGGTTGCAAAGATTTGGACACGACTGAGCGACTTTCACTTTCATGCCAAATAAACATTGCATTTTCCTGTTAGAGATCTCTTGTGGGTACTGTCTGAGGTTCTGATCTTAATCATTCAGAACTACTAATATCCTTATAAATATAGAATGGCTGATTAAATTATTACACGGGTATCACTATAGCAGAATAATTAAAAGACATGTCATGTTTTATTATAAACAGCCTATAAAATACATATTTAATGCCACCTATCTGTTCAGTTCAGTTCAGTCACTTAATCATGTCCCACTCTTTGTGACCCCATGAACTGCAGCACACCAGGCTTCCTTGTCCATTACCAACTCCCAGAGCTTACTCAAACTCATGTCCATCAAGTTGGTGATGCCATCCAACCATCTCATCCTCTGTCATCCCCTTCTCCTGCCTTCAATCTTTCCCAGCTTCAGGGTCTTTTCTAAGGAGTCAGTTCTTTGCATCAGGTGGCCAAAGTATTGGAGTTTCAGCCTCAGCATCAGTCCTTCCAATGAATATTCAGGACCGATTTCCTTTAAGATGGATTGGTTTGACCTCCTTGCAGTTCAAAAGACAGCAATTTTCCAATATTTTATTTATGCAAAGATGCTAAAAATGGACTTTTATAAACTACTATCTTATTTAATTTTACCCTTGTTAAGATCTATCTAAAATAACAACATGAGTAACAAACACTTGATGCTGAAATTAACCTGTCTAAATTCCCATTATGAGATATTCAAAGGTAATTTTATTCTTCATCTGAATAATTGACATATTTTTAGAATGCCTGCATAAATTAGGAAATTCAGCAATATTCATTAGACTAAACTATTTTGTTGGTATTTATTTTTTAAATTCTGTCAAACAAAAAGAAAATGTAAGCCCTGCTATCACATGTTTCTGTGTAGAAATTGCTTTACTTGAAATTCTATTCATATTAAACATCTTTATAAAAGGTGACTTAACTCTATCTTTCAAATCATATTTCAGTTTGAATAAGGATGTGTCTGTGTGTGTGCGTGTGTGTTCACACTCTCTGGGTCCAGCTCTTTGCAACACCATGGACTATAGCCCACCATGTTCCTCTGTCCATGGTATTTCCCAGGCAAGAATACTGAAGTGGGTTGCCATTTCCTCCCCCATGGAATCTTCCTGACTCAGGGATCAAAACCGTCTCTTGCATCTCCTGCATTGGCAGGCAGATTCTTTATCACTAGTGCCATCTGAGAAGCCCTGTGTTAATTAAATTGAAATTGACTGTCAAGATGACGTTATATATTTACTAGTGCCTTGATCTTCATCAGGAGAAGAATGAATACACCTTAGTATTCAAATACCACAGCATGCATCCATTGCTGTGGAAAGAGAAACAACCAAATCAGTTGTCAGCTCCCTCCACATTTGGCACAGAACTCAGTAACTCCCAGAGTAAGCAGGATTAGATGCTCATTGTCAAACAAAATTGCCAATTCTGTGCTACAGATTTTTTTTTAATGTTCTACTCTGGAACACTAAAATGAAGAAATATGTAAAATATGCAAACATTTCTTGTGCAAGTCACAGTAAGCACATAAGAGATAAACATATTCTGTTGAATACTGTAGCATTACCAGTTGAACTCAGCTCATTTACTAAAGACATAATCTTTACTGAATCAGAATTTATTATCTGTTAAAAAAGTTTTATTATCTATTACAAAATAAATAGATAATTTATTATCTATTACAAAAGTTTTCAAACATAGTCATTATTTCTCATCAGTGAGAAAAAATTGCTAACTTTTTCCCCTTTATTAATTGAACACTCTGCCTTCTGTTTTAGATGATGCCAGCAGACCACAGTAGTCTTTCAGATGGCGAGGAGAAACCAATTCTGCAGTTATATTTTTAGCAGTGCTGGCCCAGGAACATGCTTAAAAATACTGCATCAGAACTATCCTGATAGTCATAACTTCAGGGCAATTTAGGAACTACCTTCAGATCCAATCTGAAAATCAGACTTCTTGCCAAGAAGTTAAATTTTAGAAACTGGTGGCTCAGATGGTAAAGAATCTGCCTGCAATGCTGAAAACACAGGTTCGATCCCTGGGTTGGGAAGATGAGCTGGAGAAGGGAATGGTAATCCACTCCAGTATTTTTGCCTGGAGAATCCTATAGACAGAGGAGCCTGGTGGGCTACAGTCCATGGGGTCACAGAGTCGTACACGACTGAGTGATTAACACTTTACCCACTAGCAGAACATGGGTCAGAGAAAGGAGGCAGGGCAGATCATAACAGCCACACGCATGGAAAAGTGAGGTTGCTGTAGACTGTTGACTAGAGCCCAAAACAAATACCACTTACAAACGTCATGACATGAAGAGTATGATTTTTTTTTTTTTCTGACGCTGGTCAAGCTTTTTATTTACTCATTTTTTTCAGCATTTTAACACATAATATCTATTTTGGGGGCTTCCCTCATGGCTAAAAATAAATACATACATATTAAAATGCTGAAAGAAAACGAGCAAATAAAAAACATGACCAGCGCTAGGAAAAAAAAAAAATCATACTCTTCATGTCATGACATTTGTAAGCGGTATTTGTTTTGAGCTCTAACCAACAGCCTATGGCAACCTCTCTTTTCCATGCATATGGTTGTTACAGTCTGTCCTTCTATCTTTCTCTGCTGCCTCCTTTTTCGGACCCATGTCCTGCTAGTGAGTAAAGTGATTGTCTCTCAGTTCTGTCTGACTCTCAGTCTCTGTCTGACTCTCTCAGTTCTGTCTGACTCTGTTTCAATGGTACTGGTTTCCGTTTAGAGTATAGGTAATAAATTTTCCTTTTAGGATAAATTTAAGTGGAAACGGTGAATCAGTTGAAGAGAAAATACGTAAGCAACCACACAGATGATGTACAGATGTGGCAAAGGGACACAAAACAAATTTTTAAAATACTGTAAATACCTAATTTTGAACCTTTCCATTAGAAATACATGAAATACCTTGAGAAAACTTAAAGAGTATAGCTTGGTGGGTTGAATAAATTGTACTTTTAAAAACCTTTTGCCCAAATTTGGCCTGAATTCTAGTTAGGGGAAGACGTAAATATGCCATTTTCACTTCTTCAAACAGGTTCTTGGAAGTAACTGTCCCTCTTCCTGCATACGCAATAGGCTGAATCTGTGCAGAAATCACACCTGAATCTACATGAGCGGTATCTCTATGCAGTGAGCATGTAGAGATCAGTCAGTGGATGGTCCTCTGCAATGGCTGGCTCTTTCACAAAAACAGTGGAAGGTCTGTCTTCTTACAGGCTCAGTTGTGACAAGGGGAAAGAGGGCTGTAAATGTTCTCCTGAACACAAAAGCAAGGAGCAAATAAATGTGAAAGGAACTTGTGCTCTTCTTGCTTAATTAGCTTCAAATCCCTAAGACATTTATCACATTCTATCACAGTCATGTGATAGAAGTAGGACAGCAAAAGGGAAATGTTGGGAAGTTTAGTGGAGCACAGCGTCAGCTATTATTAATCTGATGAACCTTTCACTTGTAACCTTTGAAAGTACGATTACCATAAAGTGAAGCATGCCTGAAGAAAAAAAAAATTCTGTGGAAGACATTTCTAGGATTTTAAAATGTGTAAGGATGGGAAACAATTAGAAACAATGTAAAACTTTATCAGATTTTTCATGGTTAACAATTGCAATGAATTAAATTACACTTAGATTGACATGCATCCAGTTACTTTTTTAAATAGACCAGATGTGTGCTCCTTAACATGTTTTGAAAATTATATTTTAAAGGCACTTTGCTATAGTGAGGAACCCTATAGAAATCACTTTTAGGTACTTATATTCCTATTAATTTAGTACATTTTCAAACTCTAATTTTATTGTTTACATGGAGGAAGTGCTTGTAACATTTATATGAGCAAAATATATCCTAACTACACTATTTACAGTCTGTGGAAAAATAAAACTGTTTAAAAAATCCCTGGAAGAGTTCTACTTCTGGATGATATGAAACAGCTGGGGCAGACTTGCCAATTTCCCATGGGTATGTATAAACCAGACATGACAGACAATACTTCTGTGCCCAAATGTGGGACAATGGGCAGCGTGACGGTGACCCCTGAGATAAGGGACGCAAATGATGAGAGTCTAGAGTTGCCCCAGCTTTCTGCCTGGAGGTACCTGCTAGACCACGTGCAGAAGGAAAAAGTAAATTTCAACACGATGGTCTTTTACTGAATGAGAGGAACGAGGGCAGGGCTCAGGGAGGGGGATGCGGTATAATTTAGATGACATAATACCAGAGAGATTTGAGCTCTGCAAAGATAGAGCTCCCCAAAGCCTGTACAAGGATCCCCTTAAGCTGGTTGCTATATACTGAGCAAAACTGTGGGAGGTCAGATAGAGTGTTCAGGGAACTGTAAAGTGAAGAGTTCCCAGAGCTTGTTCGGGTCTGGAAGATGTTGCAGTCTGATACAGACTTTGGAGTCTTCATTGAACATTAGGGATGTTCTGGATACACCTAACAGCAGTTAGACTTTACTAGTACGGGCATCCCACTATTCTAGGAGGCTCCTAATGGTCCCCACTTCTGGGACTCATGCTCTCTTCTCCTTAAATGTGAGCAGGGCATAGTGACTTATGATAATTAGTAGAAGATGGCAATAGTTATGAGATATAACTTCTGACATTAGATTAAAAGACGTCTTACTTGTCTTCTCTCTTGATGGCTTGCTCTGGTGGAAGACTGAAGCATGTAGCCACACCTGAAGCCTATAGTCTACATCCTGCAGATGGAAGAACAGTTCTACTAGACGAAAGCTTGGATTTCCTGAAAATAATACTGTTGGGAATGGTAAATGTGTGAGTAAACATCATGCTGTGTCAATATGATTCTCTCATTTTTATGAAACAGAAATAACAGAAAGTCTACCATGAAGCTTGTAATATACATGTAACATATGTTATAAATACTATGTATGAAAACCAAAGTATGACGGATAGGGGGAAATATAATTTCTATGTCGTTAAGATGTTTTTGCATTTTACCTGAAGTGACGTTAACATTAACTGAAGCAGAGTGTGACAAGAAGCATGTAGAAAACCCTAGAACAACCATTAAAAATGAAATGTAAAGCTATTGCTATAAGACAATAGAGCAAACTGGAGCAAAAAAAAAAAAAAAAGAAGAAATAAAAGAGAGAAGAGGGAAAATAGCAGAGGTACAATTACAAAACAAATAATGAAGGGATAGATTTTAACTTAATAATAGTCTTAATTAAAGGAAATGAAAGAAAGACTAGTTAAAAGGGAGAGAGTACCCCACTGGATGAAATAGATAGACCCAATTATATGACCTACAAGAAATGCATTTCAAATGTTAACACAGATAGGTGTTATAAATAAACACAAATATGTATTCACACATAATATACCACTGCTAATAAGAAAACAGGTATAACTATATTCATGTCAGAGAAAGTAAATTTTAGGACAAGGAATTATACTTTAAAAATTATAAAATAATAAAGTGGGAAATTAACTGAGAAGGTTAATTTATAACCCTAAATGTGTATACCCACTAACTGTGATCCCAACCCCAGCACTTCCTCCATGACTCGCCACATGCCATGTCTGTCTCTCTGCATCAGCAGAAAGTAGGATAACGGGAAAGCAAACACAGTTAACCCTGGAACAATGCAGATTTGAACAGTGTGAGTCCACTTATACATGGATCTTTTTCAGTAGTGAACACTACAGTGCTATAGGGTCTGTGGTTGGTGGAGGAACCAAGGATGTGGACGGCCAACCACAAATTATGCTCAAATTAACCCCCATATTGTGCAAAAGTCAACTGTATTCCCGAATGGGATCCCAACTTGGGGCTTGAATTGTTGTGTGGTCTTGGGCATGTCCTTTCCCTCTCTGGACCTTACTTTTTAAATGGGTCAGGTTAGGGAACTAGACTTGGTTCAGACTCCAAGGGTCTGTCTTCCTTTACTATCCAGTAGAGTGATCCCAAGGCCTCTGATATGGTTATTCTTAACCACCATCGATTTGCTGTTGTTGTTATTTTTTAAGTATTTAGAAACATTAAAAAAAATAGGGAGATATGCATAAAAATCTGGACCTAGTGTGTCTTGAATACAAACCAGAGACTCTGGTAACATAGGTCTGTGTTCCTCCTGTACTGCAGCTATTGGTTAGAATGGAACTCCCATCTCTTTAAAGGAGATACTCTTCTCCAGTTCACCACAGTCCCCACCTTTCCCTATTGCCCTCTATCCTATATAGTACAGATCAGTTGCCATTTATCACTGTGCTTATATTGTTGCTTTATTCTTTTTTTTAATATGTATTTATCTTTAGACAGGGGCTTTCCTGGTGGCTCAGTGATAAAGAATCCACCTGCCAATGCAGGAGACATGGGTTTGACTCCTGGTCCAGGAATATCCCCTGGAAAAGGAAATGGCAACCCACTCCAGTATTCCTGCCTGGAGCATCCCATGGACAGAACAGTCTGGCAGGCTACAATCCATGGGATCACAAAGAGTCAGACATGACTTAGCAACTGAACAACAATACGGAACACAAGCTCAAAATGCAGGAAACAAGCGCAGATTGAGCTGAAAAGTAAATAGGAAATTCCACAATCATATGTGGACAATTTAAACTTCTCTCTCAGTAGTTGATAAAGAGTATTAAGAAATATAAGGTAATTGAATTTGTGAAGTTTTTATTCAGCAATAGCAGAGTAAACATTCTTATTGGTAGCATATGGGCAATTCATCAAAATAGACCTTATGCTGGGGCATAAAACATAGCTTCAAAAATCAAAAGGACTGAAACTATAAAACTGTATTTTGCATCTAACAGAATTAAATTTTAAAATGACAGCAGAAATCTATCTAGAAAATTTCCAAATACCTGAGCATTAATCAGATCATTTCTATAAAACCATGAGTCAAAGGAAATTCACAAAGCTTTTAAAAATATTCCTGTTAAATATAAATGAAAACATAATATGTCAACATAGGTGAGATACTGCTAATATATTCCTTAGAAGGAAATTCAAGGCTTTAAATAATTATATTAGAAAAAATAAAGATCTAAAATAATTTGTATTAATACCTAAAGAAATGAGGAAAAAGATAACTAAGAAAAGGACAATAGAACACAAGTAAATAAGTCCACAGTAACTAGTAAGAAAAGTCAGTAACATGAAAGGATTTTTCTAAAGATCAGAAAAATAAACTTCTGACTGGATCAATAGAAAACAAAAGTGAAGACACAACTTATCAATAGCAAGAATGAAAGAGAGAGCTCCAGAATTTATAGAAATTAAGACAATCAAGTGATATCATGAACAAATCTGTGTCCATAAATTTGACAATTACATAAAATTCAAAATATTATTAGAAAGGCACAAATTATCAGAAATGATTCATCTATAAATACAAGGTAATTAATATATTCTTCAAGAAAATTCCAGATACCAAGGGAACATTTCATGCAAAGATGGGTTTGATAAAGGGCAGAAATGGTATGGACCTAACAGAAGCAGAAGATATTAAGAAGAGGTGGCAAGAATACACAGAGGAACTGTACAAAAAAGATCTTCATGACCCAGATAATCATGATGGTGTGGTCACTCACCTAGAGCCAGACATCCTGGAATGTGAAGTCAAGTGGGCCTTAAAAAGCATCACTAGGAACAAAGATAATGGAGGTGATGGAATTACAGTTGAGCTATTTCAAATCCTGAAAGATGATGCTGTGAAAGTGCTACACTCAATATGCCAGCAAATTTGGAAAATTCAGCAGTGGCCACAGGATGGGAAAAGGTCAGTTTTCATTCCAATCCCAAAGAAAGGCAATGTCAAAGAATGCTCATACTACCACACAATTGCACTTATCTCACATGCTAGTAATGCTCAAAATTCTCCAAACCAGGCTTCAGCAATATGTGAAACATGAACTTCCAGATGTTCAAGCTGGTTTTAGAAAGGGCAGAGGAACCAGAGATCAAATTGCCAACATCCACTGGATCATTGAAAAAGCAAGAGAGTTCCAGAAAAGCATTTATTTCTGTTTTATTGACTATGCCAAAGACTTTGACTGTGTGGATCAAAATAAACTGTGGAAAATTCTGAAAGAGATGGGCATACCAGACCACCTGAACTGCCTCTTGAGAAACCGGTATGCAGGTCAGGAAGCAACAATTAAAACTGGACATGAAACAACAGACTAGTTCCAAATAGGAAAAGGAGTACATCAAGGCTGTATATTGTCACCCTGCTTATTTAAATTATATGTATAGTACATCATGAGAAAGGCTGGGCTGGAAGAAGCACAAGCTGAAATCAAGATTGCCAGGAGAAATATAAATAACCTCAGATATGCAGATGACACCATCCTTATGGCAGAAAGTGAAGAGGAACTAAAAAGTCTCTTGATGAAAGTGAAAGAGGAGAGTGGAAAAGTTGGCTTAAAGCTCAACATTCAGAAAACTAAGATCATGGCATCCAGTCCCATCACTTCATGGGAAATAGATGGGGAAACAGTGGAAACAGTGTCAGACTTTATTTTTCTGGGCTCCAAAATCACTGCAGATGGTGATTGCAGCCATGAAATTAAAAGACGCTTACTCCTTGGAAGGAAAGTTATGACCAACCTAGATAGCATATTAAAAAGCAGAGACATTACTTTGCCAACAAAGGTCCATCTAGTCAAGGTTATGGTTTTTCCAGTGGTCATGTATGGATGTGAGAGTTGGACTATAAAGAATGCTGAGCGCTGAAGAATTGATGCTTTTGAACTGTGGTGTTGGAGAAGACTCTTGAGAGTCCCTTGGACTGCAAGGAGATCCAATCAGTCCATCCTAAAGGAGATCAATCTTGGGTGTTCATTGGAAGGACTGATGCTGAAGCTGAAACTCCAATACTTTGGCCACCTCATGGGAAGAGTTGACTTATTGGAAAAGACCCTGATGCTGGGAGAGATTGGGGGCAGGAGGAGAAGGGGATGACAGAGGATGAGATGGTTGGATGGCATCACCGACTCCATGGACATGGGTTTGAGTAAACTCTGGGAGTTGATGATGGACAGGGAGGCCTGGCGTTCTGCGATTCATGGGGTTACAAAGAGTTGGACACGACTGAGCGACTGAATTGAACTGAATATATTCTGTATTACATTGCATCATGGAAAATAGTAAATAGTTCAAATCTTCTTTGGCATTGATACCTATGTTGAGTGCCATACCCTTGGATTAGTATTTTAAGACTGTATTTCCTACTAACTTCCTAGGAAGAATAATGGGTATGCTGCTATATACATAATTGGTGATTAACATAATTATGGTTGGATGGCATCACCATGATTGGATGGTTGGATGGCATCATCAACTCAATGGACATAAGTTTGAGTAAACTATAGGAACTGGTGATGGACAGGGAAGCCTGGCATGCTGCAGTCCATGGGGTCGCAAAGAGTCCAACACAGTTGAGCGACTGAACTGAACTGAACATCATTATTGATTACAAAGTACTGGCATCAGTGACTCAGTGGACATGAGTTTGAGCAAACTCCGGGAGATAGTGAAGGAGAGGGGAGCCTGGTGTGCTGCAGTTCACAGGGTCACAAAGAATAGGAAATGACTGATTGACTGAACAACAGAGTACAACCATTATGGGACTGCAATATATGGCCAGTGCAATGGTGCCATCGACAAAACTGTACACCATTCATTGGAGAGACAAGGAAGATTTGCAGCTAATGTGCATTGCTGGTGGAAGCTGCAGGCACAACCAGTGTGTAAAACAACTTGGCAATCATGCTCACCACACAAGCCAGCCATTCTACCCCTAAGTACTTACACAAGTGAAGTGACAAATACACATTTGCACATTGACTCCAGTCCAGAATTGGAAACCAACAGGTGAATAGATGAACTCTTACACTTGTATTAATCCCAAAATGGAAACTTCCCAAATACCCATCAGTAGTAAGTGGATAGAAACCTTCCTGGTGGTTTAGCGTTTAAAAATCCACTTTGCGATGCAGGGGACTTGATTTCAATCCCTGGTTGGGGAACCAAGACCCAACATGACTTGGAGCAACTAAGCCCGTGTGCTGGAACTATTGTGCCTGTGTGCCACAAGGAGAAATTTCAGGTGCCACGAGGAAAGATCCCACATGATGCAGCAAAGATCCTACAAACTGTGGTAACTAAGTCTCAAAGCAGCCAAACAAATAAATAAATATTAAGATAATACTAAATAGATAAGTAAATTGTGGTACATATGATACATGAACACAAAGATAAATCAGTGATACATAGAACATGCACAAACCTCAAAAACATGCTGAGACCCAGAAGAATGACACAAAAGAAGACATAGAACATAATTTCATTTACATGAAATGCTTTCACACGTAAAACTAACCTATAGTGACAGGAAGAAGGTCATGCCTACCTGGAGCCATGGTGACAGGGCAGGAACATTTACTGCCTAAGGCAGGAGGGAAGTGGTTGTATCTTGATTGCAGTGTATCCAGTGTCAAAACCCATCAATCTGTACATTTGATGTGCATCCATTTTATTGTGTATAAAGATTTCCTCAATGAAATGGAGTAAAACATTTTTTTTTAAGAAAGAGAAAGAAACACATTCTTAGAATGCTCTTCTCAGTATTTAAATGTTTTAATGTAACAAAAAATGTTACACACTTTAATAATAAAGATTATGAAATCTATACTTGAAACAAAAAATCAAAAACCCTACATCTATTTAAGTTTACAGTATATCAGATGCAAAGATAATCATATTTTCTTTGCCATAGTCAAACATCAGATAGAAAATGGAAATTTTAATAAATATGAACTTCTCTTCTGCCAAAAATGAAGCAAGGAGAAGAAAAGAAAGGAAAATGGATGAGTTAAATGAGTGAAAAAAAGAAATACAGTTGTATGATACAGTTACAGTATCTGACATAGATAATATACTGCTCAAAAGTCCCTGCGGAGAAGGCAATGGCAACCCACTCCAGTGTTCTTGCCTGGAGAATCCCGGGACGGCGGAGCCTGGTGGGCTGCCGTCTCTGGGGTCGCACAGAGTTGGACACAACTGAAGCGACTTAGCAGCAGCAGCAACAGAAGTCCCTGAACTGGGGAGATAAGAGGAGAGATACTTATGCAGGTCCATGACCTGAAGGAAAATACTGATTTTCAAACTGCCTGGGGCGCATACTTGAAAATGACGGCATTAGGCTCATATATCCCTTTGGGTAGAGACTCTAAAGATAGAACAGCTTACTCAGAGGAAGAGGGAGTCGCCTGCAGCCTATTTATTTAGCCTAATAGGGAAATTAGGAGCAAAGCTCTCCAAGTGTCTTACACATGTGATGCAGAGATGGAGGTAACCCATGGAGATTTCAAAATAAATATGGAAACTTCTATTTATATCATTTTACTTAAAATTTTTAAGAAAGTTTTCTTTGACAATTAACATGTTCATTGGGAATTTTCATGTTTCCCAAATATTGTTGGATTTAGGTGGGTCACCACAGTGACCACCACCTCTGTCTCTTATATTTTTTTTAACCAGCCTGGGCACCGTAAGTACTTACGCTTCACTGTGAGGACAGTTAATGAGTCTGCCACTGCATTACGAGGGGTACAGTTTTTCTAGTCTAAAAAAAAAAAAAAAAAACGAATTTTTTTTTCAGATGAAAAGATTTTTCTTAATACAGCACACCCTTTAAGCACAGCCCTCTGAGCCAGGATGCAGGGTGAGGGTCCACACAGGGTGTTGATGGTTTGGTGGAACTGCCTCTCCTTGGTTTCTGGTACTGCCCAGCAGCTTGTTCTTTTCTTTGGTTTCCACATGGGGATGCTCGATCGTTTTGACCCTGATGATCAAGGAACGGCCTGTGATAGGGACTTACTGAACAAGAAAACAAGAAGAAAGAACTCATTCTAAGGAATTACAAACTTCTTCTAAAAAGTGGGGCAAGTCCAAAAATATATATTTTTAAAAGTGGCAGTGAACTATTGGGTTATAATCTGTACAAAATTCCGCTGGTGTTACCTTTGTTTACCTTGAATCACAATGAGTGCTCTCCAGTGTGGCAGCATCCTGACTGCAGTTTCTAGGAAGAAATCCTTTGGTAGAATCAGTAAAGCACATTTTTGTGTTCCATAGCTCTTTTCTTAAATGCACACTGCAGTTTCCAGAAGCAGTTTTCCCTCATTGCCTGTATTTGCATAATGTTTATTGCCAGGAAGATTATTTAAGTGTGATGAAAGTTTGAAGTTTGGAGCATGTGCTCTAATCAAGGCTACAGTCACTGCATCTGGAATTATCTGGTTATTCAGAAAAGTCTAATTTGGTGTATGATTTTCTATAAGTTTTAACCAATAAGCTATTTCCCAAAAAGGAAGAACACAGGTTTTGGAATAGCACTACTTTTAGTTTGCCGTGTATATACCTTCTTGGTGGAGAAGGGAATGACAGCCCACTCCAGTAATCTTGCCTGGGAAAGCCCATGGATAGAGGAACCTGATGGGCTACAGTTCATGGGGTTGTAAAGAGTTGGACATGACTTAGCAACTAAACAACAACAATGCATTCTTGGACCATTGCTTATTTGAACCAATGTATATATGATGGTTACATAATTGGAATATGATTTTCTGCAGAAGATTTTCTGTCTTCTTTCCAAGCAGAGGAAGTAAGATATTGGGAACTGTGAATAAAAAACATTTTATTTCTGGCACTTCATTTACTCTTTGGAGATTGTTAGACTCAGATACAGTTTCCATTCCCATCTATAATCCAAAACACTGTTAATAGTGGAGTGATATTATTGTTCATCAGACATGAAGAGGTTTATCTTACACTATTTTGATTCTCTGAAAATGGACACACCATTCAGGGTTTTAAATACACAGTTGTGGTTTCTGATCTATCCATTCTTACAAATAAAGAGAATTCAATTGTTCTTTTCAATTTTTTTTTACTTAAAAATATAAATCTTACTTTATTGTGCACTGATAATAGAAGTATAAAACTAGAATTGCATACATTGACCAAATATACATCATCAAATTTGTTAATTTGATGTTAATTAATTCACTCTACAAATCTCACAATTATTTATCAAAGTCTCACCTTTCCACAAGAGAATGCAGTTTCTGTTTGTTATGCAGTATTTCAGCTGATGTGAAGGACTGCACAGTCTGTCAGAGAGAAGGCTGACTAACCATATTTTAAGTTTTTTGTAAATGATGAAAAGATTAGTGATTGTAAATAACAGCTTAACCTTTATTTTTACTTTTAGAGTCCTCAAGTCAATTATCTTTTACATTTTCTTTAATTTTCCTGTTGACTGTAGCTTTCATGAAATATTTCAGTAGAAATCGTAGTCATATTCTACGAGGTTTTCACTCTGTATCTGTTTGTTTAAATGATTTGGAAAGGTTTTTTTAAAAAAATATTTTCTGTGTGGCTTATTTCCAAAGCTATGATCTATTTTTGAATTCAAAATCCATGAAAATACACACAAAAACACAATTTTGTCTCATATGGAATTATATTTTGGAGTTACCGAGTGACCCCAAGTTTCACCTGCCATATAATGTTCATCTTATTTTTCATCTAAATCAATCAGCAAATATTTATTCCTTGAATACATATATTCAAAGTTTTAAGCTAGGCTTTGGAAATATACTTACTTTGATTCTGAGTGAACAAATACAACTTTCTACCAAAATATACTTTTCTATAAAAAGCATAATCTCAAAGTAACAAGTAAAGAATCTATGGTGGGAGATTTCTAAAAGATATCTCTGAAAAGTACAGTAATTCTCTTTTCTTTTGGAAAAGACCAGATCAGAAACCCAAGTTTGCAATAAATAGTGACAGTGTAGTTTTTACTTACATTTTATAAGTGGTAAGGAGATATTTCTCACCTCTCTTTATACATAAAGGATGATGGCAACATTAGTGCCCTCTGGTCACTATCAACAACTTTTTTAATGCAAATATTCTCATCAATTATGTTTGGAAGTTGAGACCTATGTTTTCAAAGTATAAAGTTTTATTAATTTGAATTATTCTTAATTTCCAAAATTATCCTGGATGGACAGAAAAATTTTCAATAAACAGTAATGGGGGAAAATAATCTCGTTTGAACAAACATACCACTCTGAACCCTGATACTTTCTCCAAAGTTGACTGCTTCATTGTTTGCTGCTTCTTCTTATTAGGCACATAGGGCTGCTTGCCCCATATTGACTTGTGCAGAATTATAACATGTTTCTAGATTCCATATATATGCATTAATATACAATATTTATTTTTCTCATTCTGATTTATTTCACTCTGTTTGACAGTCTATAGGTCCACCCACGTGCCTGCAAATGATTTAGTTTTGTTCCTTTTGAATGGCTAAGCAATATTCCATGGTGTATCTGTACCGTATCCACTTTATCCATTCATCTGTCAAAGTGCATTTAGGTTGCTTCCAAGTGTTATGACTGTGCCAAGTGGTCATCACTAGTCACATGTGGATGTATACATCAATTTTAAATTTAAATATAATTTTAAAACTCAGGGTATATGCCCAGGAGTGAGATTGCTGGATCATGTTAGTTCTATTTTTAGTTTTCTAAAGAAACTCCATATTGTTCTCCAAGGTGGCTGCATCAATTTACATTCCCACCAACAGTGCAGGAGGGTTCCTTGTGGAGAAATGGGAACCCTCTGACCCCCTTTTAATTGGTGCTGTTTATATTCCTTCTGGTGGAATTTCCTAAAGTGTATCTACTACATTTATTGTCTTTAACCATGAAGTAAGCATTGCAAAATGGCACAATCTGCTAACAGGAAGGAGACACATACTCTTTTTAATTTACCTGTATTACCTAGAACTTACTGTTGTTAATTTCAATTTTTATTAAAATTATCTGCTCCAAATTTGACAGATGGCGTAGCTCAGGATGTGAAAAACTACTTCTGCTAGGCCCAACTCATAAAATACAGGCTACGGTAAACATTTAAAACACATTTACATTGTGCCTGAGTGCATTTTAGTCTATGAACAGGCATTTGATAACATAGCTGCTCTCAGCACAGAAGCGGCGCCCTTGTCCACAGTGTTGCTCACACCTGGACTCCTGGTTGGGGCCTGCCTATGCAGCAGAAAATAGCAGGGCATGTCTGATAAAGACCAAGCAACGAACTGTCCAATTAGAGTGTCAATAAATCACTTCCCCTACACATAACTGGCTGCCAGTGAGAATTTCATTGTTGTTTATCTTGTGTGCATGTGTGTTTTTAATGTATTTCAAACAAACAAAAAATTCACAGACACATCCTGATGCAAAAGAGAGAGAATTTAAAATCAGGTGATAGTGAAGTAAGTCAAAAAGAGAAAAACAAATATCGTATATTAAAGCATATATATGGAATCTGGAAAAATGGTACAGATGATCTTATTTACAAAGCAGAAATATAATCACAGACATAGAGAACAAATGTATGGACAAATGTGGGTAAAGTGGGTGATGAATTGGGAGAATGGAATAACATATATAGAGTGTGTGCGGATATACTGAGTCACTTCAGTTGTGTCTGACTCTGCGTGACCCTATACTGTAGCCCGCCAGGCTCCTCTATCCAGGGGTTCTCCAGGCAAGAATACTAGAGTTGGTGCCATGCCTTCCTCCAGGGGTGGAACCCACATCTCGTCTACTGCATTGGCAGGTGGCTTCTTTACCATTAGTGCCACCTGGGAAGCCCCATATATACAGTACCATGTATAAAATAGATAACTAATGAGTGTATGGGTGTTTGGGTCATGTATGGATGTGAGAGTTGGACTGTGAAGAAAGCTGAGCACCGAAGAATTGATGCTGTTGAACTGTGGTGTTGGAGAAGACTCTTGAGCATCCCTTGGACTGCAAGGAGATCCAACCAGTCCATCCTAAAGGAGATCAATCCTGGGTGTTCATTGGAAGGACTGATGCTGAAGCTGAAACTCCAATCCTTTGACCACCTGATGCGAAGAACTGACTCATTGGAAAAGACCCTGATGTTGGGAAAGATTGAAGGCAGGAGGTGAAGGGGATGGCAGAGGATAAGATGGTTGGATGGCATCACCGACTCCATGGACATGAGTTTGAGTAAACTCTGGGAGTTGGTGATGGACAGGGAGGCCTGGCGTTCTGCGATTCATGGGGTCACAAAGAGTCGGACACGACTGAGCGACTGAACTGAACTGAACTGAACTAATGGGGACCTACTGTATAGCACTGGGAACTCCACTCATACTGTGGTGACCCAAATGGGCAGGAAGTTCAAAGGAAAAGGGATATGTGTATATATGTATGACTGACTTGGGCTTCCCAGGTGGTGCTAGTGGTAAAGTAACTGCCTGGACGCAGGAGATGTAAGAGACCTGGGTTCAATCCCTGAGTTGGGAAGATGCCCTGGAGGAGGGCATGGCAATCCACTCCACCATTCTTGCCTGGAGAATCCCATGGGCCGAGGAGCCTGGAGGGCTATAATCCATATGGTTGCAAAGCCCTGGACATGACTGAAGTGACTTGGCATGCACATGGCTGATTCACTGTGCTGTAGTAGAAACTCATGCAACATTATAAAGCAACTATATGCCAATAAAAATTAATTAAAAGATAAGATGTTAATGGCATCTATCAGGTGATCCTTCCAAGTAAAGAAGATGCCCACCCTTAGGTCTGCAGGAAGCAGAGGGTTTTAGCCTTTTTTATTTAATCACATAGATGTGAAGCTGCCAACTGGGATTGCAAAAATGTAGAAAATGCAAAAGCAATGGATCATTTTCATCCCTAATGCCTTTGATTCTACCAGTCCACAGAAAAATCCAAGAGACTAAAAACTAGATGAATCACTCTTTCCTCTACAATCAAAGCATTTGGGCGGTGGTGGGAGTTAAGTGTGTTTCTTTAAGTACATTTTAAAGAAAGGAGGGTAGGAGTGAGGGTAATTTCTCACTGAGGGTGAAGCCACCTTTGGAGCTGCAGCTGTCAACAGAATCTGTTTTAAAATGTACTTGAAGATTTTCGACTGAGCATGCCACACCCAGACATTTAGATGGTTTAGCGGTACCAAGGGAGATGTGATTACCAGTGGGTGATGGAAAACACTCTCTGAAAGGTATCGGTTCTTCTCTTTGATATGCATTTTGTACAGTATCTAACTAGGGTGGACACTTTATAATTCTCATGCCCTCATCCTTTAATAATGTTGTATATTTGCAGGGCTTACTAACAGACTTTTATGATGTATTCAGAGTATTTTGCAGAGAATGAAATTTTGATTTGTTCTAGTTTATTGGTAGTAAAGAAAAAGTTTGCATTAAAGAAAATTACATAGTGGGAGGAATAAGCAAATAGAGGCAAAGGCAGAATTTTGTGGATGTCTGTCAAGTTTGACTTAATGGTGCTGATCCAAAAGTAACCTGGAGATTTAAGTGGCAGCTAACAGTGAACATGTAGTTGCATGTGCATCACTGTCCAGGAGCCCTGATCTGTGTTGGCATCGCCTGAAAACCACACTGTGGGAACAGCCCCACCAGGGACACTGCTACTGAGAACAAAGGGGAATCCAGAAGGTGGGGAACCACGTGATGTCTCATGAATGTCCCATTTGGAGACATGTCAATTTCCATCACTCATTTGCTGAAGTCAGTTGTGTGACCAAGCCTGAAGTCAGTGATGTTGAAAGGTCTAGTCTTAACTCAAGGGATCCTGTAAGAGGAACAGCAGGTGTTTGAACATGTAACATTACACTGGTCAGAGCACAGATGCTGGAGCCTCACAGACTCAAATTTAAATTGCAGGTCAGCAACTTGTTGTGCCAGAGTACATGGAACTCCGTGGATCTCAGTCTTTATTCTGTTTATGGTACTTATTTCACAGAGTCATTATAATATTTAAACAAGATAATGCACATAAAATACATAGCACAAATGTTTAACACTTGTAAGCAGACAGTTACCTATTAATATAGTCAAGTTCTGTTCAGTGGTTTTTTAATGCTTTTGATTTCTTTGCTATGAGTGCTAAGTTGCTTCAGTTGTGTCCGACTCTGAGACCCCATGGACTATAGCCTGCCAGGCTTCTCTGTTCATGGACTTCTCCAGGCAAGAATAGTGGAGTAGGTAGCCATTCTTTCTCCAGGGGATTTTCCTGACCCAGGGGTTGAAGACCCTGGGTCTCCTGCATTGCAGGTGAATTCTTTACCTTCTAAGCCACCAGGGAAGCCCTTTGATTTCTTTAATACTATAATAAAGTCTTTAATATATATGAAAAACAATTGTTCTGAATATTCCCAAGTTGCTAATAGAAACTAGTAGAATACATTCATTTCAAATCCTCAATAGCAAGTCAGATAACACTTTGCTTTCATATTTTAGCAGGGACAGAGGAAGCAGTCTAGAAAGGTATACTATGCAGTGTATTTTTAAAACAAAATCCAGAGACAAATTTTACTTAATTAATTATAATATATTCTAATTTTAAAGTAGCTGTGGCCACACAAATTTATTTTACACCTCTATAAGAATTTTTTTTATTAAGGTTTTTCTTTTTATTCATCTGTTCCCACCAATCTGAGATAAATTTTTTTAATCTGGATTTTGTTTTCAATTCAAATTCGGCCCCATAGCACCATATTAATAGCTCTTTTAATAGAACAATATTGAAAAAAAAATTTCAAAAAAGAGAATATGATGAAAGGACATAAGGTGCACCTGGATGTTTTATTCAAACTCACAGAATTAGTTCTAGAAGCTAATTTTGGCAAATGGTAACATTTCAATGATCAATATTCATAAAGTTTCTGAATTTAACTAACTTAAACAACTGAAAAGTCTTTGTCTGAAATATTAAAGGTTATAGTAGTAATAAAGGCAACAGAAAATGGAGTATCTTTAAAATCCAAAGAACATTATTCTCACATTTAAAATTCATAAGCAAATTTTCATAAAAACTGGCATTTCTTTCTGCTGACATCTGAGTTAGAATTTGGTCTCATGTCAAAGTCATTGGCTATATGTTTAATGTGGAAAAATTTATAGATTGAAATAAGGCATATACAATACTAATGAGGGCTTCCCTAGTAGCTCAGATGGTAAAGAATCCACCTGCAATGCGGGAGACATGGATACAATCCCTGGGTTGGGAAGATCTCCTGGAGGAGGGCCTGGCTAACCACCCTAGTTTTCTTGCCTGGAAAATTTCCGTGGACAGAGGAGCCTGGCAGGCTAAAGTCAATCAGGTCACAAAGAGTCGGACATGACTGAGAGACTAAGCATAAATACCAGTGAATAAAATAACCTTTCTTAAAAGAAATTTTTGACGGCCTTTAAACTCTTCATAAACAAAATAGCAATCAGACAGAAAATAAAGTTTTAGTTTACCTAGGGAAAAGCAGAAACCAAAACCGAGCTAATTAGTATACTAAAACACTAAGGGTACGGTCTTAACTCAGATCAAAACCATTCAGTTGCTCAAGTTTGAGAAACTTAATTTCAAATTCACAACTTTTGGTATTTAGGGTGTTGTGAAGTCAGCTCTTCTGCTCTGTAGTGTCCCTCTTCCTATGGCAATATCTGTCTCCAGTCCTTTCTGGTACCTCAGTTTGAATGTGATCACCTTCCAGAGTTCACTTCTGAAGGATATTCCTGCATCAGCAAAGTTGTGTGATGCAGACGCCTATGCAAGTATTCCACAGACTAGGTTTTCCTTCCTCCCCATGCCCGCCCAATGCCCTGGACTCCCCTCTCTTTTATCTCCTTCCTGGCTTCATCCCTGTTTCTGTTTTCCTCTCTTATTCTTATCAGCATATCTCTTTTCTATTTATCTTTTGGTATGAGAAATGAAGTGAAGTCAGAGAGGCCCTTTGGCAGAGGAATCATGAGATGAAAGAGTTAAAGAGAATTACCTGTAATATCACAGGAACACTAGGAAGAAAGCACAGAAACCATCTCATCACAAAACACAGTGTGCAATTGGCCAACATCATCCATTCATTGCTTTATTCAGCTTTCCTATACTGCATGCTGGTGGGGAGTTTATAACATTTACTTTTTAGGTTACTTTCTCCCCCCAAGGTAAACATAAATACAATCACGAAAGAGCAGTCAAACTTCCATGTGTCTGACTTATTGAATATTCAGATCTATGCTAGGATCTGGCCACACAAATGTGAATAAAGTGAAGTTGCTCAGTCGTGTCCAACTCTTTGCAACCCCACGGACTGTAACCTACCAGGCTCCTCTGTCCATGGGATTTTCCAGGCAAGACTACTGGAGTGGGTTGCCATTTCTTTCTCCAGGAGATTTTCCCAACCCAGGGACTGAACTCGGGTCTCCTGCATTATAGGCAGACGCTTTAGGATCTGAGCCACCAGGGAAGTCCCAAATGTGAATAAAGAATGACCTAATAAGAGACCTCTTTTTACTGCAAGAGAGACAAACAGGAACACAGCTACCATAATGAACGTACAAACCATTATAAGGGAGGCATGAAAAAGATCATGCGAACATAGAAGAGGAATGAGTCATTCATTTCCAGAATATTTATGTGGCTTTTTGTAGCAGTGGATGCAAGGCTTATCGTTCCCTTATTTGGATGGTCTGGTTTTATAAGTCATTCATTAGTTGTAAGAATAATTTTTGATTTGGAAATAGAATGATTTTTCTCCTCATGGATCCTATATTTTAGTGGAAGTATAGTCAATAAATCAGAGAAATAATTAGATATATATCATACTACTTGGTGCTGAGTGCTACAGAGAAAATTAAAACAAGGAAAGTAGCTAAGAAATGCATATGTGTGTCCATGGGGGATTGCATTCCAGGAAGAATACAGAGCAAGCCTGCCCTAGACCAGGAGCACCAAGGCTGGGTGCCTGAAGCAGAGATGCTGGTGACTGAGAACAGTATGGAATGAGGTCACAGAGCTCATTCTGTTACCAGACTGGAGAGAGCCGTGGTGACTATAGTGAAGAATTTAGCTCTCCCTTTGAGAAAGATGAAAATTCCTGAGAGATTTTGAACATAGGTTAACATCTGACTACTATCAACAGGATCACTTCAGTTTGCTCTGTGGAGGATAGACTGAAGAGGGGCCAGGGAGGGAATAAGTAGAGAGTCAGAGGTCATGGCAATCATCCTGATGGGAGATGATGGTGTTACCAGAGGGTAGGTTGCTGTATCATCCTAGAAAGATGGCAGAGATGACTCATGGAAGCCAAAAAAGCAAAGTATGGATTTATTAAGTGATGATACACTCCTAAGAAGGAGAGAGGGCAGACTCAGATGAGCAGCTGCCCCAAGTGCCCTTGGGAGCTGGTTACATGGGGTGTGAAAATGATTGGGCAGGGCAGAATATGCATGGAGGAAGGAGGGGTTTGGGATCACATTTCCTGATTTTCATTCCAGCTCCACCTTAGTGAGGTGTGGAGGGAGTTTTGTTCTTCTTTGGTTTTGAGGGAAGTGTCATGGCATTGAGGCTTGATGGATATTTCATACATACATATGTATTAAGTTAAGTCACTCAGTCCTGTCCAACTCTTTGCGACCCCGTGGACTGTAGCCCATCAGGCTCCTCCATCCCTGGGATTCTCCAGGCAAGAATACTGGAGTGGGTTGCCATTTCCTTCTCCAATATATATGTGTATATATATATATATAATTTTTATCGGAGTATAGTTGCTTTACAAATGGAACCTAGTTAAACTTAAAAGCTTTTTCATAGCAAAGGAAACCATGAACAAGACAAAGAAGACACCCCTCAGAGTGGGAGAAAATATTTGATAGGTACTTCTTGTTTGCAAGGCTAATTTTATTGCAATATGAACAAAAAGTAACAATTGGATGCTATTAACTCCCACCTTTTGCCACTGTTGACTTAAAAAAATATACAATGTGACAGTTGCAAGTTAAGTTTTATTTGGGGCAAAATGAGGCCTGCAGCCAGGGAGACAGCACCTGAGATACCTTGGAGAAACTTGCATTGAAGAGAAAAAAAAAAAAAAAGAATGAGTTTTTTTCTTTCCCTTTCTCCAGAACAAATAAGATAAAGAGAACAGTGAGCAGGCCTAAACATTCCTAGGTTTTTTTTACTTTAACTCTTTTTACTTTTACCTTTTTTATTCCTAACTCTCCATGTACATAATTAAGTTTCCTTTTCTGCCCCCTAACTCTGTAGGAGCTATATGTCACACTTATTTTTCTTTGACTCTATGCTAAAAATTACTCTGTGGTAAATGTTTACCCTTGCAACATCCTTTCTGTAAGGTACAGTTCTGGCGAGGCAGAAAAGGAAAGACGACCTCAACAGAAGTAGGTTACCTTTATTCAGGCAAGGAGGGGCGACAGTCGGCCTAACGACCAGGCTGAGCGCCGAAAGGGATCAGGGAGGCTTCATACTTATAGGGAGGTTTGTGGAAGCGATAAGGGAAACGTCAATCAGGCGGGATATTTTGAGTATTCTTTTGTTGAGATGACACTTGTAGTTGGGCAGGGGGTGACAAGTCTTTTGGGCGGGTGTAGGGGGTGGTAGGTTTCCGGACAGGGGGTGATAAGTCCCAGATAGATGCAGCTGGCCTGGAGCATCAGGATGGAACTAAAGTTATGCTTTGTTTTCTCCGAAGTTAAATGATTCAGCAAGGGGCCTTTGAGACTGTTGTTCTCTTTTCTAGGCCCAAAAGACTCCTTCACTTTCTCTTGTAGTTACATACCAGAAGAAGGCCACAGAGCTATGAAATTGCCAGACTCAATTACTGGGTTACTGATGCCAGCCTTTGACTGTCTTCGAAATAATGCAAGAGGAAGAAATCAAGATTCTAACATCTTTGTTCCTCATCACCGACTCCTCACTGAGAGTTCATCTTATATAACTCCCTAGGCTCCTCATGGAGTGGGGGACACAGTTCCTGAGGCATAAGCCTACTGTTTTCCCCCCTCTGCTGGCTGAGGACTAAAGCCACCCTTCTATTTCCTCAAAACTCTGTGTCTACATTTTTTTATTCAGCTTCAGTGGGCAGAGAAAGCCAAGATTTTGGCCAGCAACAATACTGCACCAAAGAGGAGAAGGGGAAGGCCAGAACGTATGATTTTTGGTGAAGGGGGAATACATGTACTCAAGCATTTATTTTTCCAGAAGGTTTCTAGGAGTCTCCTGAAGCCTTTGCTGGTCACAAGGAATAGTCATTATCATGAAGGATTTCAGTGCTTTGCTAGATATGGAGAGTTAACAAGAAATGGGCTCATAAAATCAGCTCCTGAGAATATCTGACTATCTGAAGGCTTGTTCTGCCAGTTTTTTTCCAAGCACAGAATACCTCATTTCTGATCTGCACCCTGAACTCCTTTCAGAGGGTATTGAAGGTCAGCAGCTACAGCCGCACATGATTTAATTCTTGTAGAGGTAGATGGAAAGTGCCGATGGCTAGTGCCAACTTGTAGTTGACACAGCCTTTCTTTGTCTGCCCCAAGAACCCACTGTTGCCTCAAGATGTGTGGTTTCCTATCTTCCGATTCATGCCTCCTTTCTTGGCTCAGACCTAGCTATTTGCCTGCTCTAACAAAGTTGGCTTGGATCTTGGTGGAAACAGTGCAAACAGTGAGCAAATCTTGCATTCTGAATATTCTCTAAGGCTATTAATATTCAATTAAATTAACATTTTGATGATACACTTCTCTGGCACATAAATGTAATGACAGTTGATCTAACGAAGTCAGTCCACACTGTCAATTTCAGCACTTAGAAACTGTTGACTAGAAAACATAGTCACAACTTGCAAGTAGAGAGTTGCTTTTTCAGTGGGAATTCTTAGGACTTCAAGCCCGAGAGGCAGCATCTCAAGTAGCCCTGAAAAACTGTTCCAAGGAGTTGGGAGAAGCAGTCAGGTTATATAGAATCTTGCAACAAAAGGGGCAGATAGTTTGAGACATCAAAGATTATTATTAGTTAAGGAAACTAAGATATCTCAAGATAAGGAATTTAGTGCTCTTTTATGTATGCGAAGATGCAAGTGTCTGGGTTCACTGAAATAATTTCTTCCATATGCTTACATCCCTTGCCTGTGTGGAGTGGCTGTAGCCTGATAGCAGATATTCTTTGCCTTCTTGAATTCCCGTAGGGCTCACTGGTGTTAGAAAAATGCCGCGGGAGGAAAAAAGCCGCCTCTAAGGACCGGTGGTAAAGGCCTTTATTAAGCGACGCTCTCGGGCAGAACTCCCGGGGGCGGGTGAGTGAGGAGACAAAGGGAGTCTGCGAGGTATGAGGGGGTGGGGAGGGGTTTTATAGCCAGGGCTGGCGTCCAAGCCAGGTCTTTTCATATAAGGAAGAAAGCATGGGCTACAGCGGTGGTCAGTGTCCGAGGGCTCTGTGTTGGTACCTGATTGGACCAAGCTGCAGGGGGTCGGTCTCTGGAAGTTTAGCCAGCCTCCGGGGGCATGTCTCAATATGCCCGACCTTTCAACTGGCTCACAGAGGAAGGCTATTATCACTGATGACTGTCAGTGATCCTTAAGTTCCTTGCTTACCATAGGGAGTGGCAGATGGCATTGTTCTTCCTGGGCTCAGAAATTCACATTTGGAGGGCTCAATAGCTTAGACACCCTTGTTTATTGACGTGGTAGGGGATATTCCATTTCACAGTATTTAAATATTTTTAATGACCAAGCCAGACTGATATATCATGTAAATCAACCCCAAATTCCATATTTGATCTGTCCTATGTATTCACAGGAAAACTCTAATATTCTGACTTCAGAGAGCAGGCCTGAGTAGCCAGCAGTTTACCTAGTGAGAATCAAACCATCTATACTGAGAGAACAGATTGCTGTATACTTTCTCAAACTTTTACTGTTTGGCTATATCTTCCTATAGCATACCTTCATTCACTACTGTCTTTATCAACATGGCTGCTCTTCCAGAAAAGAGTTGCCCAGGAAAATAAATGCTGCACAAAAAGACAGCATCAAACTATTCACCAAGATTCTCCATAAAACTCTTACCTTCAATTTTCATCTGGCTGTGTTGCCAGTCCTACACTGTTACATCAAGATCCTTGCCATTCTATTTAAAACACCCACATTCAAAGACCTACTTTAAATACAAAAGGCCTTTAAACACAAATAGCCAATGTTTTCACACCCTTCTGAGATGCTACTAATCTCTGAATACAGTATCCTCCCTTATTGTAGGAAGTAATTATAAACACTTTTCCTTCCTAACAAGTGATTTTGGTGATGTTTTCAGGGGACCAGCATTCAGCAAAGTTTTACCTGGTAATAGTGGTATACTGTGTTTAGTCGCTCAGTGGTCTCTGACTCTTTGCGACCCCATGAACTGTAGCCCACCAGGCTCCTCTGCCCATGGGGATTCTCCAGGCAAGAATACTGGAGTGGGTTGACATGCTCTTCTCCAGGGGATCTTCCCCACCCAGGGATTGAATCCAGGTCTCCCACAATGCAGGTGGATTCTTTACTACTGGGCCACCAGGGAAGTCCTTGGTAATAGTGGAGGTGGTGCAGAGAAAAGCTTTATAATTTTTTGACTTGTTGACAGACTTTTACAATTAAAATCCATTGTACAATTATAAAAAAAACATTATGAGAACACCGTTGAGATATTTGGGTCATGGGTTTCGTATAATCTAATAGTTTTTCTATAGGATCCCTTTAGCTGCTCTTTGGTGAGTAGCCTGAAGGATGGTGTATGAAATTTGTGGCCTGATCAAAGAGAAAAATAGGGCTGTCATGCACTAATATGGGGAAGAGTGAAGAGGGGCAAGTCTGGACAAAGAGTAGAGGCTCCGTCTTAGACCTGTAACATATAAGACACGGACTTGACATGCAAGTGGAGAAACTGAGCAGGCAGTTGGAAGTTGGGGTCTGAGCAGAGATATTGGGGTGGACATAAGGTTTGATAGTTGAACATGTGGCACTGCCGCTTCTTTTTCTTTTCCTTTTTCCCCTGGTATTTATATTTACTATTGTTGTTGTTGTTTGGTCACCGAGTCATGTCTGACTCTTCATGACCCCCTGAACTGCAGCACGCCAGGCTTTCCTGTCCTTCACTCTCTCTCAGAGTTTGCTCAAGTTCATGTCCATTGAATTGGTGATGCCATCCAACCATTTCACCTTCATCCTGTCACCCTCTTCTCCTTCTGCCTTCAATCTTTCCCAGCATCAGGGTCTTTTCCAATAAGTTAGCTGTTTGCATCAGGTGGTCAAAGTGTGTGTATATATATATGTGTGTGTGTGTGTGTATACATATACATATATATATATGAGAAAAATTAAGAATAAGGAGAAAATAATAAATAACATTTTAAATCATCACATTTATTTTTATTAGTCATACCCGAACTTCTTTGGTCTTACTAAGTATTATTTAAGTGGTTCAATATATTGATAAGTTTTACCCTTTGTTTTCAATGATATTTTGAAGTTGTGGTTTTAAGTTCAATATATTTTAATATGGCATTTTAAAACAATGGCTAACTTGACAGAATAAGATCTAGGTGTCAAAGTCCAAAACTGGCTCTATGTGTCAATTATAATATGCATTTTTCTATTCTAATTATGAAAGGTGTTTGGTTGAGATTAGCTATAAATTTTCTATCCTAACTGATCTTGATAGATTGTTCTTGTGTACAAGGCAATGCATCTTTATATTTTAAGCAAATGGCTCAAAGTTCAATAAGGCTCTCCATTTGGAGAATTTGGAACTGATTGGGAGCTTCTATTTTCATGTTTTAATATAAAATATTAAAATGTATGTAAATGACACACTTTTGCTATAAAATGTCATATTGAGGGAAACTTTACCAAATACCCAAATTCAATGGAGTGTCTTTCAAAATAAAGCTACTTTCTCATTTACCATTAAAATAGCATTTTTATCTTAAGGGCATAGCAAAGGTTGCATTTAAAAGAAAATCTGCTGGCTAGTACGCCATTGAAAAGTTGCTATCACCAAAAATTCAGTACGTTTGGAACACTTATCCTTTTACCAAAAAAATGCTAATGTATCTTTAGGTTTGACAGCTCTTTTAAGTATCTTGTCTTGACACAAACTGTGGACTTCTGAACAGTACAAAAACAAGTCAAATCATTTCACCTCTCAGGTCATTGTCTTGTAAAAACTCCAGGATTTAAGCTATTCTTTCAACCAATTTAACAAAGTACATATAAACTATTATAATTTAAGTTTTGTTAAAATTAAATTAGAAAGTGGTAATAGAACCATGAGCATCTCCACCTTATACAACTTCCAGTCTGCTCTCAGCATCCCTGACCTTTGCAAGTGAGCCTGTAGGCTAGTGAGGACACCAATATTATTCTATATCAAATATTAACATAGCCTGGTTGTTAAATCATTTAAAATTATTTTGGTAGAAAATAAACTTCCCAGTGTTTTTCCACACTAGTCATTTTATGCACCCTGTGGGGCTTGCAACATATTTTGGAGACCATTGCTTAAAATATATGGAAAGAGGCTTATTGGTATTTCATGAAAGATAAATGTTGAATGCTTAGTATATTAGTGATGGTCCCTTTGTTTTTCAGCTGAAGAAATCAGATTTAGCTATCATAAAATAATTTATTAGAGAAGATATTTTAAGAGCTCATAGAAATCATGGAAAAGTTTTCAAGTAAACTTCAAGAATGGGGCCCAGAATGAGTGATTATGGACTTTCTTTTGTCATGATCCTATAAATGTTACTTCACTACTCACAGGATCTTGCCCCAATAACTCTGTTCAGAAATCCAGGCTCCTGAGAATAGAACTGGGATTGCCCAACTTGGATATTGTATGGATGTCTGGTCCAATCTTTTATTGATGGAAAAGAAAGTCAGATAGTAGAAAATAGTTTCATAGAAGATGTGGAGAGCAGATCTCAGAGACAAGGGGCTGGCTGGTGAAGCCAGATTACAACCTCTGTATCAAAGATTGGACATGGGAATGCATGGGACAGGTGTGGGAAAAAAAGAATATGGGCTGACCAAAGAACAGTGTTCCTGAAGCTCAACAATAGAAATAATCAAGACTAAACAAAGAAATACCATATGATCAAAAAGTCCCACTACTGGACATATATTCAAACAATTTTATAATTCCAAAAGACAAATGTACTCAGTGTTCATTGCAGCACTACTCACGATAGATAGGGCACAGAAGCAACCTAAACGTCCATCAACAGAGGAAGGGAAAAAGAAGATACGTGGTCCATATATACAATGGAATATTACTCAGCCACAAAAAGGAAGGAAATTGGATCATTTGCAGAGATGTGGATAGACCTAGAAACTGTGATATAGAGTGATGTAAATTAGAAAGAGAAAAACAAATATTGTATGTTAACACATATGTGGAATATAGCAAGAGTATAGATGATATTATTTGCCAAGCAGAAATAGAATCAGAGGCATAGAGAACAAATTTATGGTTACCAAGGGGACAGGGGCTGTAGGATGAATTGGGAGATTGGGATTGACACATAGACACTATTGATACTATGTATAAAATAGATAACCAATGAGAACCTATTGTATACCTCAGGGAACTCTACTCAGCGCCCTGTGGTGACCCAAATAAGAAAGAAATCCAAAAATGTGAGGACACAGGTGTATGTATAACTGATTTACTTTGCTATACATCAGAAACTGACACAGCATTGTAAAGCAACTATACTCCAATAAAATTAATTTTTTAAAAAGACTGATATGATCAGCTGGCTGAATTTAGTGGGGTTAAAGACCAGACCTGGAAAAGTAAAATTTGCATTAAAGATGTTAGAGGATTTTGGAAGGACCTTTTGAGAAGCAGCATGATTAGAGCAGTCAGAATCTTAACAGGAAAAAACTGAAGAAACAACTGAAGAGAAAAATGAGATGATTTAGAAAAGTGTGAGCGGAATTAAGGAAAAGCCCCACTTGGGTAGCAACACTAGACCTGGAGAAACAGAGGTGGTGGCCAGAATTTGAAGAGAGCTGGTGGTGCTGAGAGTGGCATTCTATCAAGGCTGTGTCCTTTCCTTAGGGAAGTACATCTCCCAGTGGACTCCAGCCTGCAGGTGGTGTGTGTTAGTTGCTAGGCATGCCTGACTCTTTTTGAACCAATAGACTGTAGCCCACCAGACCTCTGTCTCCAGAATTCTCCAGGCAAGAACATTGCAGTGGGTAGCCATTCCCTTCTCCAGGGATCTTCCCGACCCAGGGATCAAACCCGGGTCTCCTTCATTGCAGGCAGATTCTTTACTATCTGAGCCACCAGAGAAACCCACCAGGAGGTTGTGGCCAGAGTGAAAAGCGCACTTACCTCTCTATCCTCCTACTTGCTGACTTCTTATTGGAGACTCTCATGGAAGAACTCAAACAAAAGCTAGAAAACATGGTTATTGGCTGGTGCTATCTACACAGGTTGGCATCTATGGACCCAGAGAAGAGTGTACAATGTGTAGAAATGAATGCAAAGGGGAAAATAAAGAATATCCCATCCCAATGATCAAAGCACTGTTTCAGAAAGATAATGATTTAACATTAAACATAGAGCACTGCTTTCCTGGTGGCTCAGTCAATAAAGATTTATCCTGCAATGCAGGAGATTCAGTAGCTTATTGGATATGGTGAGTGTCATAAAGACAGAAAAGTCCAGAAAGCACAAAGTCCCAGCCCCCCAAACAGGAATAAAGTAGAAGGTATACTGTGAGTCTGTGAACGTGTTATGCAGGAGAGGGTGGTGAGAGAGAGCCCAATTAGGTGACCTCCAAAATCATTTCTGATTCTACAACTTACAGAAAAAGAGAAACAGTTGAATGATTCAAAGATTCTTGGATTTCTGCACCAACTTGTCAACAAGCAGGTATACAATGCAGACTAATCATCCTAGGACTTACCTTGACTTTGAATTTCCCTGGCCCAGCTCTTTGAGACTACACCCAATTTGATTCTGTCAGGAGAGTGTATGCTCCTCGGTTCCTTATCTCGTCACAACAAAAATTTGGAGTGATGGACATTAAAGCCCCCTTGGCGGGTCACAGCTCTTGGGTCTTGGGCAGACCGTGTTACAGCTCTTAAATAAATCAGTGTCACAGCTCAGTGTTACAGCTCTATTTATTTAGATGATAGCAGGAAAATCCATCTTCGAGGCGTGAGGGCACGTTGATCCAAAGACAGGAAGAGAAGATCGCCCCATCGTTCAGGAGAGAGAGAGAGAGAGAAGAGGGCTTTGGCTCCTCTTTTTATATGTTTCTCTGTCCCTGGGCCTGTCTTATGTAAATTGGGCCAGCCAGGAGTGTTGTTTGTTTTACCTGAGATTCTCACTCCAGTCCTCAGACCTCCCTTTGTTTTTTTTTTTGTGGGTGTTTCCCTTCCTTGTCTTTTAGCCACCACCATTCTGGACTCCTTTTCCCTATTCTAACTACCTAACAATTCCATTTAGCAAAATGTCCTACAGTATTTTCTAAAAATGAGAATTATTTTCTTGAAGACATGTAGTGGTACCCTATAAGAGGATAAATGGCATAACATGGATATTGTTTCTTATATTGCAGATTCAGTCTAAATGATCCTTTCTTTATTTTTTGAAAATTGTTTCAATTGTAAGAATGGATTTTTAAATTTTTATTGCATCATTTTTACAAATTATTCTTGATTTATATTAAACACCTCTTGGGTGTGATATACTGAATGTAGGAATTATATATATATATATATATATAGGATCTAATGGAGATGAGGATGGTGGGATTGGTTTTATAGCTCTCTAGCATAAGGATTCTTTGTCAAATATTTTAATTCATTTCTTCTACTCAGAAGAAACTTTTAGATATCCCAGGCAATTAAGTCCAGTTTATTTTTTTTAATTTAGAATAATTCCAAGAGAATTAGATTTGTTTTGAAACTTATCCTTAGACTTGCACAATTGAATCCACATGGTGAATTTTTTTTTTTAAACTGGTTAGGTAACAGCTGGGAGGAAAATGAGAACATCCTCGTATGATACTGTTGAATGTCACCAGGACTGTGGGGGAAGAAGAAGCCTTTTTATATTTTCTTGAGCTTTTGAATGATGGTCTAAGTTTCACTGAAGTTTCTCTTACAAAAACACCATTAAGCCAAAATTAAAGACCCCATACATTCCAAGAATAGCTGGATGGTTCTGAATAACATATTTGCCAGCTGAAAAGTACCTCTGAATAGCTCAGGCTCGGCTGGAAGTCTTGTTCTCCCAGCCCATTAGGCTTATGCATTAGAGCACAGACAGCCGCAGCTGCCTGCCTGTCCCATTGTGCTCAAGGACTAGAAAGTGATAAGGTTAATGAGACTTTGTGTTGATGCCATACCCTTCAGAGCAGAGCCAAACTAGGTAAGCACTGCCTTACATGTTCTCCAGTGATTTTAAAGCATTAATGAGCTTACAGCAGTGCTTAAGGAGAAAGGGGCTAATTTTGATAGAAATATTACCCTTGAGGAGAGCGTGTTTTTTGAATTGAAACTCTCAATGTTATCAATTGTTTGTTAGTGCACAGAAATGATCCCTCCGAATTTCCTAAGAGGAAGACAACTAATCCAGCTTCAAGTCATCTATGACCCCTCAAGGGATGATGTCCAGGATGTTAGAAAGTAATGGGTTTGGGGATACTGGGTGTCTCAGGTCCTTTAATAGGACCCACAGAAATATTTTAATATTGTGATTCTCAACTCTGACTGAAAGGTCATTAAAAGCACTGGGTAGCTTTTTTTAAAAATTGCAAATATCTGGGTCTCATTCTGTAAGATTCCTCAAGTCCAAGTATCTCTGCCGTTGGTCTAATAGTTTGTACTATGTTGATTAAAAAAAAAAATAATGCTTATAAAGGTGCATTGAGCTGTTTAAATCACATGGCTAGGGGAAGAGTTATAATTTGTCTCAAGCCCGCAGGGTTCCAAGGCCCCCATGGGTCACCACACCCTGATTCTGTCCTCCGCTACCAACTCCTGACCCAGATAAATTCCCGGGAAGTTCAGTGGGCTTTGCATTAAGGGTGTGGATTTAGAAAGTACATAGATTTTAAATTATGATTTTATGACTTTTTAAATTGGACATTTCCAGCTTGACAGCATATGCACGCCTCCATGATCAACCCAGGAGTAGTAGTGATGAGTAAGCCACCGGCAGTAGGTGGTGTTAAGAAGATTTGTTAAGGACTCCCTGCTCCAGGCACTCTTACAGGGACTCTGCAGTTATTATTGTCACCAAACTCAGGTCTTGCTGCTCACCACTTGAAAGCCAGTATTAGAGAGACAAATGCTGATAGGAACAGAAAATTGCTTTAATCAGGATGTGGGCAACCTGGAGAGAAGGCAGACCCATGTCCCCAAACCAACTCTGAATATTCTGCTCAGCCATGAAAGTTTTTAAAGGGAGAAAGGGGGAATAAGCATGGAGACTGGGGGTCAGATTCATCCCCATCTCCACTGTGCACAGGCTTGTCAGCTCCTCATGATCTCTCTATAAATGCTGTTTTGTTCACAGTTTGTTCACAAGATGACTGAAGAGGAAGCTGGGGAAGAGATCTAGTCATCTGTTATTTATCTATTCTCCATTTCTACTTCTTTGATCTAAGGAAAGAACCAACGGATTAGGCAAGATATTGTGTGATCAAAAGATTTGAAAGGTGTGCTTGGGCCAGAGGTTAGTTTAAATATAGCTTTGCTAAAGTGACAAGACAAAAGGGGCCTCCTGCAGAGAGCTCTTTCCTGCAAAAAGCTGCTTGCATTACATATTAGCTTTTTGCAGCTACCCTAGGAGGTAGTCACAAAATTGCTACCATTTCACAGATGGTGACACAGGGGTCTTTAAAGTTTTAGAAAGGTATCTATCTCATGGTTAGTAGGGGCAGACTCAGCATTCAAACCCAGTCTGTCTTGTTTTGGGCCCCTAGTTTACCACTGGTACCCCAAGGATTGGCAAACTTTCTGTAGAGGGCTATGCAATAAATATCTTAGATTTTGTTAGCATACAGTCTCTGTCACTGTGATTATAGTGTGAAATCAGAGACAACGTGTAAATTAATGAGCATGATGGTGTTCCAATAATGCACTGAAAAGCACATTTATGGACACTGAAATTTGAATATCATATAATTTACAGATATGTTAAATTACAGTATTCATATTACAGAATATTATTCCTTTCTATTTTTTAAGGTGTTTTTGAATATGCATTTTTTAAATGAAGACTTCCTTATTATTATTTTGGCCATGCTGTGCAGGATGTGGGATCTTAGTTTCCCAACCAAGGATCGAACTGAGGCTCCCTGCAATGGAGGCTCAGTCTTAACTACTGGGCTTCCAGGGAAGTCCCTGACTTTTTATAAGTATTTAAAAATGTTATAACCATCTCTAGCTTGCAGGCTGTACAAAGGCAGGCAGCAGGTGAGATGTGACCTGTGGGTGGTACTTTGCCCAACTCCTTGACTGTACTACACAGCCAATTCTCATCAGTAGAGTTTGAGGGACTTGTACGTGTAAAGAAACCTTCATCTCTGCTTTTGCTTTAGAACTCAAGTTATTAAGCTTTAAATCATTAGGCAAATGGACTATACATTTATATAACATGTAAATTTCTAATGAATACAAATACACATTTATAAATCCAATATTCTATCAATTTGAAAGCTGCTTAAAACCAAGGCAAGTTCTGAATGTCAATAAAATTAAGGATCCCACATAAGAAATCATTTGAAAGATTCAACCTCTTAACATAAATCAAATATACACAAGGTAACTCAATGGTTACAAATCTTACTGTGATTCTGACATTTAAACGATTCCAATGACACAGAGACCCTGGATTTATGGGCTTACAAAATTTATATTTGGATTTATCCTTTGGATAGCATCATGTTACAGAAATCCCCAAACCACAGTATTCTTTCAAGTCAAGTTATCAAGTTCTAGTTTATAAATTAAGTGATTCTTGTTCTGAAGACAAGATTTGGTTTCCTCCAGGGTAAAATTCAATTCCAAGTATACACAAGTGGTGCAGCTCCTTCTTTTGGTTCAAGTTCATGTGTCATTTTATAAGACTTTGTACACCCCTTCTTTCTTGTGATTCACATTATACCTTGTTAGTACTTAATTATATTCCTTATATAGAATCATTATGACAGAGTCATACAGAAATGCCCCCTCCTAGGAGAGCTAGGTCTCCGCAGTTAGCTCCCTCTTATGGACCTGTGTTTACAGTACTGTCTTGAAGTCTATCATGAAAACCAGTTCCTATCCGATTATTTGGTGTGGCCATTTTGGCTGTCCACTTTTCTTGTTTATAATACAGATCTTGGTTTCCTCAGTTCATCTTGGCTCACTCTTGACTCTCCTGTCAACCCTTCTCCAATCACGCTGTTAAGACACAGTACATATCCATTACCATGCATATTATTTTAAAAAGCAAATAAAATTGATCAACACAGTCTTATTTGCCAGTTTACTTACACATTAAAACTAATTCTAAAACATGCATTACACTTAAATTCCATTAGCATGCAATAGCTGTCTTTAGAATCTGCCTTCAATGCAGGAGACCTGGGTTTGATCCCTGGGTTGGGAAGATTCCCTGGAGAAGGGAATGGCAACCCACTCTGGTATTATTTCCTGGATAATTCCACAGACAGAGGAGCTTGGTAGGCTATAGTCCATTGGGTTGCAAAGAGTTGGACAGGACTGGGCAGCTAACATTTTCACTTTACTTTTCACCTGTCTACATTTATGTAGCCTTTCCTGTTTTGAAGTATGTATATAGCCTGAATTTTTTACCATTGATCAGGGTTCAAAACCTCAGCACAATTAACATTTTGGACTGTAAATTCTTTTGTGGGAGCTGTTCTGTATTTTGCAGGATATTTAGCAACAGCCCTTGCTTCTACCCATTAGATGCCAATAGGATTTGGAGGTCAGTGGGGTTTGATTATAGAAGTTCCACAGGACTGGGGAAACAGACTCTTGGAAGGCACAAACAAAATCTTTTGTGCACCAGGACCCAGGAGAAAGTAGCAGTGACCCCCACAGGAGACTGACCGAGACTTGCCTGTGAGTGTCCAGAAGTCTCCCTTGGAGGTATGAGTTGGCGGTGGCCTGCTACAGGGCTGGGGGCACTGAGTGAGGCAGTGTGGCACAGGACCTTTTGAAGGAGGTTTCCACTATCTTCCATTATCTTTCATTACATCCACTATTGTTTGGTCTCAGGTCAAACAACACAGCCCCACCCATCAAGAGAAAATTGGATTAAAGGTTTACTGAGCATGGCCCCACCCATCAGATCAAGACCCAGTTTCCCCCACAGTCAGTCTCTCCCAACAGGAAGCTTCCATAAGCCTCTTAACCTTATCCCTCAGAGGGCAGGCAGAATGAAAACCACAGTCACGGAAAACTAATCAAACTGATCACATGGACCACAGCCTGTCTAACTCAATGAAGCTATGAGCCATGCCATGTAGGGTCACCTAAGTGACATGGGTCATGGTGGAGAGTTTTGACAGAATTTGGCTCACAGGAGAAGGCAATGGCAAAACACTTTAGTTTTCTTGCCTTGAGAATCTCATGAACATTATCAGTTAGTCAGTTCAGTCACTCAGTCGTGTTCGACTCTTTGCCATCCCATGGAATGCAGAACGCCAGGCTTCCCTGTCTATTACCAACTCCTGGAGCTTGCTCACACTTATGTCCATCAAGTCAGTGATGCCATCTAATCATCTCATCCTGTCGTCCCCTTCTCCTCCTGCCTTCAATCTTGGCCAGCATCAGGGTCTTTTCCAACGAGTCAGTTCTTCACATCAAGTGGACAAAATATTGGAGTTTTAGCTTCTGCATCAGATGCACACTATGAAAAGGCAAAAAGATATGACACTGAAAGATGAACTTTCCAGGTCGGTGGGTACTCAATATGCTACTGGAGAAGAGTGAAGAAATAACACCAGAAAGAATGAAGAGACAGACCCAAAGCGAAAACAATGCCCAGTTGTGGATGCGACTTGTGATGGAAGTAAAGTCCAATGTTGTAAAGAGCCATATTGCATAGGAACCTGGAATGTTAGGGCCACAAATCAAGGTAAATTGGAAATGATCAAACAGGAGAGGGCAAGAGTGAGCACTGACATTTTAGGAATCAGTGAACTTAAATGGACTGGAATCGGTGAATTTAATTCAGATGACCATTATATCTACTGCTGTAAGCGAGTGTCCCTTAGAAGAAATGGAGTAGCCAAAATGGTCAACAAAACAGTTCGAAATGCAGTACTTGGGTGCAATCTCAAAAATGATGGAATGGTCTCTGTTCATTTCCAAATTAGACGAATAGTAATCCAAGTCTATGCCTCAACTAGTAATGCTGAAAAAGATGAAGTTGAATGGTTCTGTGAAGACCTACAAGACCTTTTAGAACTGACACCCAAAAAACATGTCCTTTTCATTACAGGGGACTGGAATTTCAAAGCAGGAAGTCAAGAGACACGTGAAGTAACAGCCAAATTTGGCCTTGGAGTACAAAATAAAGTAGGGCTAAACGTTTTCCCGAGAGAACGCTCTGGTCATAGCAAACACCCCCTTCCAACAACACAAGAGAAGACTCTACACATGGACATCACCAGATGGTCAACACTGAAATCAGATTGATTATACTCTTTGCAGCTAAAGATGGAGAAGCTCTATACTGCCAGCAAAAACAAGACCAGGAGCTGACGGTGGCTCAGATCATGAACTCCTTATTGCCAAATTCAGACTTAAATTGAAGAAAGTAGGGAAAAACCACTAGATCATTCAGGTATGATCTAAATCAAATCCCTTACAATTATACAGTGGAAATGACAAATAGATTCAAGGGACTAGATCTGATAGAGTGCATGAAGAAATAGGGATGGAGGTTCATGACATTGTTCAGGAGGTGATGATCAGAACATTTCCAAGAAAAAGAAATGAAAAAATGCAAAATGGTTATCTGAGGAAGCCTTAAATAGCTGAGGAAGGAAGAGAGCAAAAGGCAAAGGAGAAAAGGAAAGATATACACATCTGAATGCAGAGTTCCAAAGAATAGCAAGGAGAGATAAGAAAGCCTTCCTCAGTGATGAGTGCAAAGAAATAGAGGAAAACAATAGAATGGGAGAGACTATAGATCCCTTCAAGAAAATTAGAGATACCAAGGGAATATTTCATGTAAAGATGGGCACAATAAAGAACAGAAATGGAACAGACCTAAGAGAAGCAGAAGATATTAAGAAGAGGTGACAAGAATACACAGACGAACTGTATAAAGAAGGTCTCCATGATCCAGATAACCATGATGGTGTGATCACTCTAGAGCCAGACATCCTGGAATACGAAGTCAAGTGGGCCTTAGGAAGCGTCAGTACGAACAAAGCTAGTGGAGGTGATGGAATTCCAGGTGAACTATTTCAAATCCTAAAAGATGATGCTGTGAAAGTGCTGCTCTCAATATGCCAGAAAATTTGGAAAACTCATCAGTGACCACAGAACTGGAAAAGGTCAGTTTTCATTCCAATCCCAAAGAAAGACAATGCCAAATGAATGCACAATTGCACTCATCTCACACACTACCAGAGTAATGCTCAAAAATTTCCACGTGAGTCTTTGCCAGTACATGAACCATGAAATTTCAGATGTCAAGTTGGATTTAGAAAAGGCAGAGGAACCAGAGATCAAATTGCCAACACCTGCTGGATCACTGAAAAAACAAGAGAGTTCCAGAAAAGCATTTGTTTCTGCTTTATTGACTATGTCAAAGCCTTTGACTGTGTGGATCACAACAAAGTGTGGAAAATTCTTCAAGAGATGGGAATACCAGATCACCTGACCTGATCCTGTGAAATTTGTATGCAGGCCAAGAAGAAATATTTAGAAGCAGACATGGAACAACAGACTGGTTCCAAGATGGGAAAGGGGTACCTTTAAGCTGTATATTGTTATGCTGCTTATTTAACTTCTATGCAGAGTACATCATGCAAAATGCTGGGCTGGATGAAGCACAATCTAGAATCAAGGTTGCCAGGAGAAATATCAGTAACCTCAGATATGCAGATGACACCACCCTTAAGGCAGAAAGAGAGAGGAACTAAAGAGCCTCTTGATGAAAGTGAAAGAGGAAAGCGGAAAAGTTGGCTTGAAACTCAACATTCAGAAAACTAAGATCATGGCATCCGGTCCCATCACTTCATGGCAAATAGATGGGGAAACGAAGGAAACAGTGAGAAGCTTCACTTTGGGGAGCTCCAAAATCACTGCAGATGGTGACTGCAGCCTTTAAAATAAAAGATACTGCCTCTCCAGCATTTATTGCTTGTAGACTTTTGGATAGCAGCCATCCTGACTGGTGTGTAATGGTACCTCATTGTGGTTTTGATTTGCATTTCTCTAGTAATGAGTGATGTTGAGCACCTTTTCATGTGTTTGTTAGCCATCTGTATGTCTTCTTTGGAGAAATGTCTGTTTATTTCTCTGGCCCATTTTTTGATTGGGTCATTTATTTTTCTGGAATTGAGCTGCAGGGGTTGCTTGTATATTTTTGAGATTAATCCTTTGTCTGTTTCTTCATTTGCTATTATTTTCTCCCAATCTGAGGGCTGTCTTTTCACCTTACTTATAGTTTCCTTTGTAGTGCAAAAGCTTTTAAGTTTCATTAGGTCCCATTTGTTTAGTTTTGCTTTTATTTCCAGTATTCTAGGAGGTGGGTCATAGAGGATCTTGCTGTGATTTATGTCGGAGAGTGTTTTGCCTATGTTCTCCTCTCCTCTAGGAGTTTTATAGTTTCTGGTCTTACCATATTTAGATCTCTTAATCCATTTGTGAGATTTATTTTTGTGTATGGTGTTAGAAAGTGTTCTAGTTTCATTCTTTTGCAAGTGCCGAACCCTCTTACCACTGTTGGTGGGAATGCAAAGCTAGTACAGGCCACCTATGGAAAAACAGTGTGGGAGATTCCGTAAAAAACTGGAAAGAGAACTACCAATGACACCAGCAATCCTCTACTTCTGGGCATACACACAAATGAGGAAAAGCCAGATCTGACAGAGGACACATGCAGCCCCAATGTTCATCGCAGCCACTGTTTATAATAGCCAGGACATGGAAGCAACCTAGATAGCCCATCAGCCAGATGAATGGATAAGGAAGCCTGTGGTACATATACACCATGGAATTTTTACTCAGCCGTCAAAAAAGAATTCATTTGAACCAGTTCCTAATGAGATGGATTATGAAACTGGAGCCCCCTTATACCAGAGTGACAGTAACCAGAAAGATAAAGAACAGTTACAGCATACTAACACATATACATGGAATTTAGAAAGATGGTAACGATACCCTATATGCAAAACAGAAAAAGAGACACAGAAATACAGAACAGACTTTTGAACTCTGTGGGAGAAGGTGAGGGTGGGATGTTTCAAAAGAACAGCATGTATACTATCTATGGTGAAACAGATCACCAGCCCAGGTGGGATGCACGAGACAAGTGCTCCAGCCTGGTGCACTGGGAAGACCCAGAGGAATCGGGTGGAGAGGGAGATGGGAGGGGGGATCGGGATGGGGAATACGTGTAAATCTATGGCTGATTCATATCAATGTATGACAAAACCCACTGAAATGTTGTGAAGTAATTAGCCTCCAACTAATAAAAAAATTAAAAAAAAAAAAAAAGATACTGGCTCCTTGGAAGAAAAGCTATGACCAAATTAGATAGAATATTAAAAATTAGACACATTACTTTGCTAATAAAGATCTGTCTAGTCAAAACAATGGTTTTTCCAGTAGTCATGTATGGATGTGAGTGTTGGATTATAAAGAGAACTGAGCACTGAAGGATTGATGCTTTTGAACTGTGGTGTTGGAGAAGACTCTTGAGAGTCCTTTGGATGGCAAGATCCAACCAGTCCATCCTAAAGGAAATCAGTCCTGAATATTCCTTGGAAGGACTGAGGCTGAAGCTCCAATATTTTGGCCATCTGATGCAAAGAACTGACTTATTGCAAAAGACCCTGAGCTGGGAAAAATTGAAGGCAGAGGAGAAGGGACAACAGAGGATGAGAGGGTTTGATGGATGGCATCACCGACTCAATGGGCATGAGTTTGAGCAATCTTCTGGAGTTGAAGATGGACAGGAAATTATCTCCAAATCATGGAAACAGTTCATGCAGCTCAATATTAAAAAGAAGAAGAAGAAGAAGAAGATGGATAGGGAATCCTGGCATGCTGCAGTCCATGGGGTTACAAAGAGTCAGACAAAATGGTGTGACTGAATTGACTGTGCACACCTTCCACACCAAAAATATCTTCAGACCTTTCTGGTGTCTCAGGGGAAGGGGGGAAATTTGTCTTATGTTAAGAACCATTATAATTGACTCATTTTTTGATGCTCAATATATCAGAAGATAGTTCCTCTTTTATTTAGCCCCACTGTTCTTTTACTCCTATCACAGGCTTTTTTGAAATTTTTCATCCTTTATGGAAAGAAAAAAGATATTCCATCGTCATATTTCCCTTCTCCGTTAGTGAGTGTCAGATCTGGGTGCCAAAGTGCACGACATTTGTAAAAGGAGGAGGTTGACCCTACTGACAGCAAGCCTATTTGAATGACCAAGTGTAAATATATAAAGTCCTAACTGCATAATAATGTCTGCAAAACAAACTTGAAAATGTGTACTTCTTTCAGCATTTTTTAACAAAATTTCTAATTTACTTATATATATATATAAGCTATACATAGTTAATCATTATAGTTAATCACTCCCAAAGCATCAGTTTCTCATACATTTCCATTCTTCAGGAACTGGGCAGATAGCAAGAGCAGTTGGTTACCAGATGGTTTACCATCCGACTATGAAGCACCTCATGAATACAGCAAAGGTTCTCAACCCTGATTCTGTATTTTAGGAGGGCAGTTGGTTGAAGCACATATTTCTCTATTTAAAAAAATGATGCCCTTAACCAGATTATCACTTAATGATCATCACTTAAAAATGGTAATTTAACCAGAGTTATTTCTGAATGAGAATAATGGGTAACTTATTTAGCACTACTTGCCATTAGAACCACACTTGCTGATGAATGTTTTGCGTTATCTTGTTGCATTCAGCTTCAATATAAGTAAAACATAGATAAAAATAACTATCTACACACAGGGTTTTCAATCTGGCTCATATCAATCTGTGGATATATCATTCCTTTATCAAAAAAATCTTTCGTGATACCACATTGCTCATTTCAGCTGAGCCAAACTTGTGCGTGTATAAGAATTTGATGGAATGCTCTCCAAACATATATTTTTGCCTGGGACTCCACCTTCAAAAGTTCTAATTGAGTTGATTTGGAGATTAAATTTCTGGTAAATATTCCACCTATATTTAATGTAAGTGGTCTGAAGTCTGAGAAACATAGAAAAATAGAAACCTTGACTTATTGAGTAACATAAATAACCTGGCATTTAAGAAGCTCCATAACCTGCATCCAGCCTGTCTAATTCCATCAGATACAAATGACATGCTAAGGTCAGTGGCAAGATGACAGCCTTCCCTTAGAAAAAGCTGTGATCTTAAATGCATAAACCACACCTAGCAGGTCAGAAGCTGGTTGATGTTAACCTCCAGAAATCACTAGCATCATTATGTTTTTTCTTCAGTTAACATTTTTAAAACATTTTATTTTGTATTGGGGTATAGTCGATTAACAATGTTGTGGTAGTTTCAGATGAACAGCAAAGGGACTCAGCCACACATGTACATGGATCCATTCTCCCCGAAATGTCCCTCCCTTCCCAGCTGCCACAAAACATTCAGCAGAGTTCCCTGTGCTATGCAGTGCATGGTTATTCATTTTAAAGAAGGAAGTGTACAAGCTCATTCCAAACTTTTAACTATCCCTTCCTCTCTTTTTGTTCTGGCAGCCACAAGTTTGTTTTCTAAGTCTGAGAGTCTGTTTCTGTTTTGTAAATAAGTTCATTTGTATTATTTCTTTTTAGATTCCATATATAAGGGATGTCATTCAATATTTCCCCTTCTCTGTCTGACTTACATCACTCAGTATGACTATCTCTGGGTCCATCCATGTTGCTGTAAATGGCATTATTTCATTCTTTTTAAAGGCTGAGTAATATTCCATTGTGTATATGTACCACATTGCAGCACTGTTTATAATAGTCAAGACATGGAAGCAACCTAAATATCCATTGACAGCTGCTGCTGCTGCTGCTAAGTCACTTCAGTCATGTCCGACTCTTTGCAACCCTATGGACCATAGCCCGCCAGGCTCCTCTGTCCATGGGATTCTCCAGGCAAGAATACTGGAGTGTGTGGCCATGCCCTCCTCCAGGGGACCTTCCTAAACCTGGGATAGAATGCATGTCTCTTAAGTCTTTTGCATTAGCAGGTGAGATCTTTACTGTTAGTGCCACCTGGGAAGTCACATGAGCAGATATACAAAACTTTAATTTTTTTTTTTTACTAATGTATACAACTTAGATAAACAGTTTTATTTGTTTATATTTTGATGGCTTATATGTATATATTTCAAAGATATAAATCTATAAATCTTGAAAATTCTGTGAACTATCATTTATAAGCATCATATTCAAGACTTTCTTAGTTTGAATAATTAAATATTAGTATCTGCTTATTATATTTTATCACTATGGTCAAAGATACCTTAAACATGTGACAATGTATGGAAAATTATTATCTCATTTTACTATATCAAAAAACCTGGTCAAGGTATAGGTCTGTGGTTCTCAGGTATATTGTATTGTGATCTAGGTATTTATCCACTTTCACCAACACTTTTATATGCTAAAATCAGATTTTAACATACACCAGGTGTTGTAGGAGACAACGTGTTCTAGGAGACAAACTCACTCAGAAGGACAATGCAGATATGCAGATAGTGAAGTGCAGTTTGTTACCCTGGCGGGCCCAAGGCAAAGTCTCCTCTTAGCCAAGGACTCCAACCAGTTTTTGTGAAAACCTTATATACCCTAAGTGTACGTGTCCAAACCCACGTCCCCAAATTCCCTGAAACTAGTCTGAACAAAGGAAAAGAAAGATACAATCAAAGTTAACCCGTGATGCATATGCCTTAGGCCTAGGTGGTTAACAGTGGACAATTATCAATAGGCCTGTGGTCATACCCCAATAAGCATAATAGAAGTTATGATTCTATTCAGTTACACAGACAATCAGGGTATTCTTTTAGGCAAAGGAGAGTCTAGGTATGAGCCCTGGGGCTCTTCCATCTGGAGGTTCTGGTTTTCCAGATGGTAAGTCATTTCCATAGATACTGGGCGTATAGCTCAGAGTCCACCGTCCAGCCCAAGTTGGAGTCCTGCTTTCAAGACGGAGCCTGTTCTGTCTCTTTCCTCCTTCACTCTCAACCTGGAAAACAGCAAAGAGTAAGAAATCTTTCCGGCTTTCTGTGCTCTGGGGACTAGCCTCCTGAAAGGAACAATTCTTCCTCTTATAACTCAGAAAAAATGCATAGAAGCCCCTTGTTTACCCCAGACCCTCCAAATTTCCATTTTTTGCCTCATAAATAATTATTACTGGACTTCCATGGTAGCTCAGCTTGTAAAGAAACTGCTGCAATTCAAGAGACTATGGTTCCATTCCTGGGTCAGGAAGATCTGCTGGAGAAAGGATAGGCTACCCACTCCAGCATTCTTAGGCTTCCCCGGTGGCTCAGGTGGTGAAGAATCCACCTGCAATGCGGGAGCCCTGGATTCAGTCCTTCTCCCCCTGGAGAAGGGGATGGTTACCCACTCCGGTATTCAGACCCTCCAAATTCCAATTTATTGCCTTATAAATAATTTTTCATGGGGAATACGTGTAAATCTATTGCTGATTCATGTCAATGTATGACAAAACCCACTGAAAAAATAAATTAATTAATTAAAAAAAATAAATAAATAAATAATTTTTCATAGATGAACTGCTGCCCCACTGATCCTTTGGAACAAAATGCTTATTAATCAAACTCTTTTAACACACCAGTCTTTCTTCTCACTTGCCCACATCCTGCTGTCTGTACCTTACTCCTTCCTCACTGTAAGAGAAAAAACACTCTTGATTAACCCCGAAATGTTTGCTGAACTTCTGTTCAGCAATGTATGTTTCTCACTATTGCAACAGTCATCCTGGGTTGCAATAAGCCTTTTTACCCTGCCTTGCCTTGTCTTCTCAAATAAAATCTCCCCTTACTAAGTCAAGATTTGTTCTTTATTTAATATATGATTAGTTCCTAGGACTGTGGTTAGAGGCTGACTATTTATTTTAAAAGAGAAGTCCTAATTCACTGCATTTTAATATAAAGGGCTTCCTGAGAGATTTAACGGTTTGCTAAATCCTTCATTTATCCAACTGGTAGTAGGTCTAAGAAGTGAATTAGATGGATTTTGTATTGTCTTGCAGTCATTTTCCTTAGCTTTTAGTAATGCCCTTATCTGTACAAAATAAATAATTCCATTTCTTATCAGCAATAATTAGAAATACAACCCATGTAGCTTCCTGTTCCTTGAAAATTCTCCAGAATGCTTCATTGACAGCAATGAAGTAAAGAACTTTAAAAGTAATGGCTTTGATTGTATAGCAAGTTGGTGATTTTTTGAGTTACTTTATTATTTGTCTCCATTGGCCTGTAGTTGATTTACAATACTGTAAATTAATTTCAGGTGTCCATCAGAGTGACTTAGTTTATTGTGTAGGGGGGTGTGTGTGTGTATAAAATATAGTTCTCTGTGTTATATAGTAGGTCCTTGTTGTTTATCTATTTTATACATAGTAGCGTGTATCTGCTAACTCCAAACTCTGTTTATCCCTCCTGCATCTCCTTTGGTAAACTTAAGTTTGCTTTCCACATCTGTGAGTTGATTTCTGTTTTTTAAATAAGTTCATTTGCATCACTTTTTAGATTCTACATATAAGTTATATCATATAATATTTATCTTTCTGTGTCTGACATTTCACTTAGTATTAGAATCTCCAAGTCCACCCACGTTGCTGCAAATGGCATTATTCCTTTTTTTTTTTTTTAATGTCTGAGCAATATTTCATTGTGTACATGTACCGTGTCTTCTTCATCCATTTATCTGTCCATAGACATTAAGGTTGTTTCCGTGTCCACACTATTGTAAATTGTGCCCTGATGAACAATTAAAATTTTCATCTTCTCTGGAAATGTGCCCAGGAGTGGTATTACTGGACCATATGGTATCTCTAGTCTTGGTTTTTTAAGGAGGCTCCACACTGTTCTCCATAGTGGCTGTACCAAATTATGTTCCCACCAACAATGTAGGAGGGTTCCCTTTTCTCCACACCCTCTGCAGCATTTGTTATTTGTAGACATTTTGATCATGGACATTCTCTGCAGTGTGAGGTGATACCTTTAGAGTTGCTTTAATGTATAAACCTCTGTAGAATTAAAAGCAATGCATAAAAACTGTCCTTTTGTAAGAAGAAAGTTAGATCTTTGCAGTTAAGTATAAAACAAAGGAATTCAGTTCAGTTCAGTTCAGTTCAGTTCAGTCACTCAGTCTTGTCCGACTCTTTGTGACCCCATGCATTCAAATGGGTATATTTTTCCTTTTTCCTTTGTTTTTCGTTTCTCTTCTTTTCACACCTGTATGTGTAAGGCCTCCTCAGACAGCTATTTTGCTTTTTTGCATTTCTTTTTCTTGGGGATGATCTTGCTCCCTGTCTCCTGTACAATGTCATGAACCTCCATCCATAGTTTATCAGGGACTCTGTCTATCAGATCTAGTCCCTTAAATCTGTTTCTCACTTCCACTGTATAATCACAAGGGATTTGATTTAGGTCATACCTGAATTGTCTAGTGGTTTTCCCCACTATCTTCAATTTACGTCTGAATTTGGCAATAAGGAATTCATGAACTGAGCCACAGTCAGCTCTTGGTCTTGTTTCTGCTGACTATATAGAGCTTCTCAATTTCTGGCTGCAAAGAATATAATCAATCTGATTTTGCTGTTGGCCATCTGGTGATGCCCATGTGTAGAGTCTTCTCTTGTGTTGTTGGAAGAGGATGTTTGCTATGACCAGTGTGTTCTCTTGGCAAAACTCTATTAGCCTTTCCCTTGCTTCATTCTGTATTCCAAGGCCAAATTTGCCTGTTACTCCAGTTGTTTCTTGACTTCCTACTTTTTGCATTCCAGAACCCTACAATGAAAAGGACATCTTTTTGGGGTGTTAATTCTAAAAGGTCTTCATAGAACCGTTCAACTTCAGCTTCTTCAGCATTACTGGTTGGGGCATAAACTTGGATTATCGTGATATTGAATGGTTTGCCTTGGAAACGAAGAGAGATCATTCTGTCGTTTTTGAGACTGCATCCAAGTACTGCATTTCGGACTCTTTTGTTGACCATGATGGGTACTCCATTTCTTCTAAGGGATTCTTGCCCACAGTAGTAGATATAGTGGTCATCTGAGTTAAATTCACCCATTCCAGTCCATTTTAGTTTGCTGATTCCTAGAATGTCAATGTTCACTCTTGCCATCTTCTGTTTGACCACTTCCAATTTGCCTCGATTCAGGGACCTCACATTCCAGGTTCCTATGCAATATTGCTCTTTACAGCATCAGACCTTGCTTCTGTCACCAGTCACATCCACAACTGGGTATTGTTTTTGCTTTGGTGCCATCCTTTCATTCTTTCTGGAGTTATTTCTCCATTGATCTCCAGTAGCATATTGGACACCTACTGACCTAGGGAGTTCATCTTTTTGCCTTTTCATACTGTTCATGGGGTTCTCAAGACAAGAATACTGAAGTGGTTTACCATTCTCTTCTTCAGTGGACCACATTTTGTCAGAATTCTCCAACATGACCCGTCCATCTTGGGTGGCCCTACACATCATGGCTTAGTTTCATTGTGTTAGACAAGGCTGTGGTCCATGTGATTAGATTGGTTAGTTTTCTGTGATCATGGTTTCAGTCATTCTGCCCTCTGATGCCCTCTTTCAGTGCCTACTGCCTTACTGGGATTTCTCTTACCTTGGACGTGGGGTATCTCTTCACGGCTGGAGTACAGTAAATCTATGTGGGTAGGGTGGTAGGTGTGGATGGAATGCAAATCCTATTTTACCTGATGGTTTCACTCTCCTAGATATCTGAACCATTTATCAGGTATTCTCCATGGACTTATGTCTACTCAGTTGAACTCCACCTCCATTTCTTTCCCTGCTTTCAGAGAGAGCAGAGTGAACAGTATGGAGAGCCAGCACATCCATAAAGAAAACTTGAAAGGCTTAGATTCTTAGGAAATCAGTGATGCCGGTCAGCACAGACTACAAAATAACATTCTGTTTCATCATTTTATAAAGCTATAAACAATATTTTGGCTATTGCACCTTCAATTATGATGGGTTCAGTGGTACAAGCAGTGTTTCTAATACATACTTGACCCTGGCATCTCATCCCCCCTCCCCACTTCCCCAAGCTGGTGTGTTCCAATAATCCAAATTTTAAACAAGTTTCATAGATTCTATCTTTGCATTCAAGATAGTAAACCATTGTTAGACTATCACAGCATTAATAGAATGGTAGGGAGGCAAATAAACATGCAATATGCTTTACCTGGGCTTCTCTGGTGGCTCAGTCAGTAAAGAATCAGCCTGCAATGCAGGAGACTGCCTGCAATGCAATAGGCACAGGTTTGATCCCGGGTTTGGGAAGAACCCCTGAAGAAGGAAATGGCTGCCCACTACAGTATTCTTGCCTGGGAAATCCCATGGACAGAGGAGCCTGGTGGGCTCCTGGGGTCACAAGAGTTGGACTTGGCTTAACAACTAAACCACCACCACCACTATTATGCTTCACCTGCTGCTGCTGCTGCTAAGTCGCTTCAGTCATATCTGACTCTCTGCACCCCCATAGACGGCTGCCCATTGGGCTCCTCTGTCCCTGGGATTCTCCGGGCAAGAATACTGGAGTGGGTTGCCATTTCCTTGTCCAATGCATGCATGCATGATAAGTCACTTCACCTAGAATCTGACAAAATTTATTTTACCTAGAATCTGATCAAATTTATTGATCCCCCATGAGAACAATGAACACAGGAATCTGTACACAATTTTGTATCAAGTTCTGGGGCATTCAGAGATCTCTTCAAGGCTGGAACCCACAAAGGACTTCTTAACAAAAGTTTTATTGTTCCCACAATGAGTTTATTTTAGTCAATCTCATATTCATCTTGTGAATGAGGAAATTGTATCCTTAATATTTTAAGATCAATATACAATGAATTCCTTGGTGATTCAGTGGTTAGGACTCTGTGTTTTCACTCTCAAGGGCAGGGGTTCAGTCCCTGGTTGGGGAACTAAGATCCCACAAGAGGCATCTGGTTGTGTTCCCCACCCCCAAAAATCATGTATACAGAATGCATATACTTTCAGTTTTCAACAATTTAAAAGTCAAATTTAACCAGGTTTCAGGCATAGTGATTTTCAAATAATTTATTCTTAAGCTAATTTTTCTCTAATGCAAACATAAAAATCACAGTCAATAAATTCAGTGTGTGAATTCAATTTGAAGATAAATTAACTTTCTCCTAGACATTATTCTTATTTATGGAGTTACTTACTCTTGACTTTGAAGCCATTAGAATTAATGCTAGTAGCTACATGCCATTTTAGTGTCATTGTAAAATACATTGACTCATATTGATGAACATTTTATTTTGTACTCTGGATGTGATAAGAGGTAAGCTGTATCATGCAAAATTAGATTCTCTGGAATTAGAAAGCAAAAATGGATATCATAATTCTGAGCATTTTTATATTTTTCTTTTGAGCCTATCATCCTCACAGAACAATCCCTCTTATTTTTCTCTCTTTACAGAATTCATTTTATTAAAAGTATCTTCACTTTGAGAGGTGTTTTAGTGAATATCCTCTTAGTCAAGTTAATGAAACTTGGTTCCAGAAACCAGAAGAAAGAAAAAAAAATGTAATGACTTCTATAAAAGAAGAGATAGAGTGAGAAGATGTGGAATGCTTTCGAAGGAGAGGGGCCAGTGTGAAGCACCTCATGAGTCGTGGAAAGTACTGGGCAGTTTCTAAAGGGGAGAAGGACATGGGGAGAAAGGACACATACACACACAGAGAGAGAAGGGGACGGAGAAACTGGACCAGCAGAACACAGCCCAGAGCAGAGGTTTCAATCTCACCCTGCAGTCGTTTTCTCTCATCCTTACTTGGTTGGGAGATTCTTAAATGCCTGAATTTTCCTATGAATTACCTTAAATGATGTTCCAAATTTAAATTACACTAAACATTGGTAGTGACTGTGTACACCTGTGCTTCCCTGTTGGATGCTCCTGCTCTGATATACTTTATAAGCACTTACCACCTTAATGAGGCTGCTTATTTGTAATTAATCCCTATAGGAACCCATTGCTGTGGTTCATCCAATTTGAGTTATTTTCAGTCATCTCTGAAGACATAGTTTGCAGTAAAATATACCAAGTTGCTTATGATCTGGGAAAGAGAGGGAAGACATTTTAAAAGTCCAGATCAGTGATCTCACTCTCACTCTGCCTTCAGGATTTCATACTTATTGTTGCGTCCACCAGTGATCTTTCTTTTAATTGACCACTGCCCATGCATGTTTCAGAACAAAAGCAGGTGTGTGGGCCTCAAGTCAAGAACACCTACTTTATTGCTGTTTCTCAACTTCCTTAACATTTGGTATTAGGCAAGTCAATTCTGCTATGACTCACTCTAGTTCCCCATTAATAGGGGAAAGTCAGATCTTCTAACATAATATGATTATTTTGAGGGTGCCAAGAGATGAGAGGTTAATGAAGTTTTGTACTTTTAAAAACGGACATATATATTCTGAAATCAAAGCATATTTTAGATCTTCAAAGATGTTCCATGTAAAACATTAATAAACAGAAAGCTCAGTTAAACAGAGTTGGGAGACTGGAAGGGGGTTTTCTCATGCTTTTTGATAATGGGAGAACCCAACAGGAAAAAGAACCTTCTTTCTTGACAAAGACTTGTTGAATGAAAGGCCATGGGCTCGGTTTACTATAACCCTCCCAACTTCCTTTTTCTCCCTGTAGAAAAGGGAGAAAACTGAAGAACTGAATTCCTTTTTGCCACGTGAGGACATAGGTGTGACTCCCCATGGTTGCAGACTGAATTGCAATTCTCTGCTTTTCCCCTAATAAACATATATTTGCTGAGAAAACATCTGGGTGTCTGTTTCAGGTCAAGATAAGTTTTTCCTTCCTCTTGCTGAGGGCACAGAAACTCTTGCTCAGTAACTATGGACTCTGGTTTGTTTCATGTTTTTCTCTTCTGCGTTCACTCTGATTAGCACATCCTTCTTTGGGGCCAATGATCAGGTTTTCATCTCTATCTTATAAGGTTGTTATATTGTTCCCTTAATAGTTGTTTTGATTCTTATTTTTTATTTCCCCGGTATTCCTCTTTTAGATAATAATACTTCTTAATCTCATCATTGCGATCTCACTATTGAGTTTGTTTTCTAATTTCATTGTCTTTTATTTTCTTCTGATCATTCCATTCTGTTTTCTTACGAAATAAGTTCCCTATTCTATCCCTTTCTTTTTGTGTATGACATGGCTTTTTTTCTTTTCTTTTTTTATCAGTTCCTCCCTCTATTCTTTCTTCTGAACTATGACCTTTATTACAGAGATCATGATGCTGGGCTGTGCTATTCATCACTTGCTCGTATTCGGTGGGGCCAGGCCTTCCACCTACTCTGTCTTCAAATCGGTTTTCCTTTACATCAAGCAACTACCCATTTATGTAACTGGAACTGTTTGTCTTCTCTCTGAGATCCAGGCAGAGGGGTGTTTTTTTCCTGTGTCTACAGTCCGTGTATGTGGGAGAACTTCCATTGGGTCGTCTATTATTTCTAAGATTCTGGCCCTTATCCTCCACCAGGATTTAAGATATCTATTGTAATGAGGAGAATAACTTTGGGCTTCTAATCATTACCACATTTCTGCAAGGGCACTGGAAATGTCAGAATTTAACACTTTTTGTGCTTCTACTGAAACCCGGCCTGTTACCTAATAGCTCCTACACTTTCTCTTCTCTCCCTGTCTCTGTATCTCTCTCATCTTTTTTTTTTTTTTTTTTTTTTTTACTTTTGGCCAGAGTGTCTACTTGTTTTCTTCATCTACTTCTTGCAAATTCAAGTGTGGAATTCTCACAATTGTGTCACTTAGTCACTCATCTTCTTTCTTGGTATTAATTCTGAGTGGGGTGTGTATGTGTGTGTGTGTGTTTGAATGAGTGTGTATTTTAGGCATAGTACACAGGTTGGGTTAGGATACTAAAATCTTTATGTTTTGAATTGAGATGGTATCCTTTCCTTATTGGTTATCACTATGAATTTCCCTCTTTTAAGATTTGCTGATTTAACTTTGATTTCTAACTTTGGGAGCAATGATTCTGATTGGAGTCCTCTCCACCATTTTTCTTACTCTTCAGGGTATTCTTTGTCCTTTGTATATAAATTCAATGATAGTGGGAATGAAATCTATATTCATTTTATAACATCTCTATTATAATTCTGTGGCTTCCCCTGACTCCACATAGAGCTATTTAGTTATAGAAACAAGAAAAGTTAGCTTTGTATTAATACATGCATGCTCTTGTGTTGATGTTTTCAATCATTTTATACTCTCCTTCTAAGCACCATGGTAAAATATTCTACAAAGATAGAAGCTCTGAGATGAATGGGTATTCCCTTTGGCATATTAGATATAAATTTGGCAAAAACTGAATGAAAGGTAAGGAAATGGGAATATATTATCCCTTTATAGTTGGGAGAGATGGATTATTAAGACCTCATCTGAGACAGATAGACAAATTAAGTTTTTCAGTAAATTAAGCACTGCCTTTCAATTATTAATCTGACTAATGTAGAAACAAAATCATCTAGGTAATTAGATAAGAAAGATGCAGGCACTTTATAAAGAGGCATCTCTGGGCATCTGGAATCTGTTTCCACTCCACACTTTATTTACAGTATCAATTAAGGTCAAGTGAACCAAGTTCTCTAGCATTTAGAATGAAAAATAAATGAAAATCATCAATACTACAATATGAAATATTGTCTAGCTATAGTGCTCATGTTTACTTTCAGACCCGATTATTGTTGTTACTGTTCAGTTGGCAAGTCATGTCCACCTCTACAACCCCATGGACTGCAGCACGCCAGGCCTCCTTGTCCCTCACCATCTCTTGGAGTTTGCCAAAGTTCATGCCCATTGAAGCAGACATGATTAGACACCTGCATTATGTTCTTTGTAATCTGCATCTTTTTTTAATTCACAAAGAAATGTCAATTCCATAAGAGAAAAATGTCATTCCTTCAAATAAAAGCTTCCTTGCAGGTGTTTTAAAAAAAGTATCAGGTTTACAAGCTCTATAAAATAATAAACTTCTCATTCATTATGCATTCTGTGTTTTTATCTGCATAACAATAGATGGACGTGATGGGGGGTGAATAATGGATCCAGAGCAGATGTGTTCAACATTGTTCTCTGAAAAATGACTATGTAGTTGAAAATAACAACACTTCATGCCCCCAAAATATGACTGGGGAGGGAGGCAGTATTTTACCCTGAGAGCAATAAGCAGCAAAAATGATTCTCAAGTAATTTATTTGTACTTAGATGAATCCTTTAATACCTTTTACCAAATGTATTTATTGATAAAAATAACTGTAACATCATTACATTATGTGACATATTTCAATCTTAAATTTTTGAAATGCACTATAATGCATTCTTAGGGGCTTTCCAGGTGGTGCTAGGGGTAAAGAGACCACCTGCCAATGCAGGAGACATAAGAGACTAGGGTTTGATTCCTGGGTTTAGAAGAGCCCCTGGAGGAAGGCATGGCAACCCACTCCAGTATTCTTGCCTGGAGAATCCCATGGACAGAAGACTCCAGTGAGCTGCAGTCCATGGGGTTGCAAAGAATCGGACACAACTAAAGTGACTTAGCAAGCATGCACACACACATAAAGCATTCTTAGAGGGGCAACTCATATTTCTGAGTAACAGACATGAAGGCTGCCTCCATGGCACATAATAACATTTATGGCTGCAAAAGCATTGAAAATGGAAGAAATTTATTTTAATGATACTTTTAAGTGTACAAAATACTGAGGAAAAAGGCTTTGTGAGGTTGTGCTGTTGTCATCTAGATTTCACCCGCATTGTCAACCAATTCCTTACACACAGACCTTGAATCTTTATTAATGTTCCTTTTGTTTAAAAGTATGATAAAAATATTTTGCCTATTTGTAAGCACAAAACTATTTTTCTTCAAAATAAAAATAATGCATTTCATTATAGTTTTGAGGGAAAAGAAGTTTTAGGAGAGCAATTTTATGCAACACTTGAAGAACTGGCATATTAGGAAAGAATAATTCAATAGTTTGGAAGTTGTTATATTAAGTATAATATTATATATGCTATATATATATAATTACATATTAGAATACATATATAATATATTCTGGGCTTCCCAGATGGTGCTAGTGGTAAAGAACCCACTTGCTAAAGCAGGTGACATAAGAGATGTGGATCCCATCCCTGGGTAGTGAAGATCCTCTGAAGAAGGGCATGGCAACCCACTCCCGTATTCTTGCCTGGAGAATCTGATTGACAGAGGAGTCTGGTGGGCTATAGTCCATGGGGTAGCAAAGAGTTGAACACAATTGAAGCTACTTACACACACACACACACATGGAGGGGGAGGGATACACACACACACACACACACACACATACACACACACACACATATATATATATATACACACACATACATACATATTCTATGAGGTCATCCTATCTAACCTTTTAAAACTTTATCCCCATCATTCTTTCATCATTAACAACATAAAAAATGCTTATTAGGTGCCAGGCACTATTCTAAGCAGTTAGTAACTGGTAACTCTTTCATCCTTATGACTGTCAGGTGGGTATTGTCACTGCTGTCCAAATCAGACAAAGACAACCAGGCCCAGAGAAGCTAAGTCATTTGTATGGATAGGAGGGAAACATCCAGAAAGCAGAGCCTGAGACACGGGCTTATCTGAACACAGTTTGTGAAGGAAGCAAACTTAGGAAGCAAAAGTAAGGAATGAGGAGAAGGACACAAGGAGGGGAAGCCAGCAGACAGATGCATCGCTGAGCTGCAGAACACTGCGTTCCATCAGGACCCTGTGAGGAGGGTGTCTGCCTGAAGGACCAAGGGGAGGACTTACCTAATAGCTCTCTTCTGTCATTCCTCGAGATTTGGCCTTTAGAGCATAAACTCACCAAGCTCATGTGGCATTTGTATAAATGCCAGCTGTCTTTTTCAAGTGTCTCATCCCTCTGGAGCCTGCTCAGACCTGCTCACATTGGTGTGCATGGACTCAGATGTGAGTCAGTGCGGAGCAAATATCCACGTGGTCCAACCTAGCTTCACTTGGGTAATGTGCACGAGTCAGTCTTTCATGCTCGACGCAGGAAAATTAGTGGAACAAGTACTTGTCTTTGCTATTTAGCTAGTTCCAAATTCAACCCAATATCCCCTTTTCCCCTCTTCTAACACCACTCATTTTGTATTTTCCTCACATCTGGGCATTACATCAGCCAGGCTGCTGCTACTGCTGCTAAGTTGCTTCAGTCGTGTCTGACTCTATGCGACCCCATAGATGGCAGCCCACCAGGCTCCCCCGTCCCCGGGATTCTCCAGGCAAGAACACTGAAGTGGGTTGCCATTTCCTTATCTATCAGCCAGGCTGATGTTTGCCTAATTAATTGATCTGTACCTCAACATAAGTCTTTTGAGGCATTAGTAATCTTGCCCTTCCTGGACTAAGAGTGAATGAATGCAATTGATCAGTCACTAAGAAAATGTGGGAGCACCAAAAATATCTTAGAGGACCCTTGATTTCAAGACACATTCTTCACTGCTCCTTCACCATCAGCATTCTCAGCCCTTTGGGTTGATTCCCTGCTTCCTAGTATAATAATTTTTTTAACCCTTTCTGCTCCCCTGGCAAAAAATGGCATAAGTGATCAATCAAGTTATAACTTGATTCAGCATCCTTCTAGGTAAGGCAGTATATGATGAATGTGGAACTTGTAGTTCTTGCTTTTCCATAATGTGATTCCCTGTGTGTGACATGTCTGAGTAACGTGTCTATACATCAAAGACTCTGTGGTGCTGGAATCAGAAGGAACCATGCAGCCAGGAAAGAGAAGTCTAAGTTAGCAAATGTCAGTTCCAGTAAAGATGAATCACTTTCTCTTCCAATGTAGAAGAAGCTCAATATAGTTCTCTTGCATCAGTCTAACATGCTAGCAAGTTAGGTATTTGGTTCCTAAATTGACCTTTGAGGGAGGGAGCCTGTGATGTTGACCCCAGGCCAACATGACCATCTATCACCCTTTATCCTGTGTGGTAGGATTGCTGAGGACAGAGATTGACAGATGACTATAGGATAAGCCAGTAAATTTCCCCTCTATTGGATGCTCTCTGGTTTAATTAATCAAAGACAGGTGAATCTTAATACTTAATGTTACTTTGTACAGTCCTCAGCAAGCACCTTGCCATGATTTCTTGTCTCTGATCTTTTCATTGCATTTCTTTACAACCTCTGATTAACCAGTCAAGTCATCCATCATTCCCTAATTCCAAATCTGTGCGACTCTTAGTGACCCCTCCCTCTAATCAAACTAACCAATTAAACATGCTCCCTGAAACTTTGCCGGTGGTAGGATTTCTCCCCAAGTCTTTCCTTTGGGACCACACAGAACCAACCTATTTTCAATTTACGTTCACATCTTGAAGCCGAACATCTTAAAGTAAGGTTTCTCCTCTTGTGAGATGGTAGTAGGGACCACTCTCCGATGAGATCACAGTGTGAGTTAAGCAACAGGCTTCACTGGGTAAAACATAGGCAGTGTGAGAAGATGGCCACTTGATCATCTAACTGACTTACATCTACACTCTTCAGTTCAGGTCAGTTGTGTCCGATTATCTGCGACCCCATGGGCTGCAGCACACCAGGCTATCCTGTCCATCACCAACTCCCGGAGCTTTCTCAAACTCATGTCCATTGAGTCAGTGATGCCATCCAATCATCTCATCCTCTGTCATCCCCTTCTCCTCCTGCCTTCAATCTTTCCTAGCATCAGGATCTTTTCCAACGAGGCAGTTCTTCTCATCAGGTGGCCAAAATATCGTAGCTTCAGCTTCAGCATCAGTCCTTCTGATTAATATTCAGGACTAATTTCCTTTAGGATGGACTGGTTGGATCTCCCTGCAGTCCAAGGGGCTCTCAAGAGTCTTCTCCAACACCTCAGTTCAAAAGCATCAATTCTTCGGCACTCAGCTTTCTTTATAGTCCAACTCTCACATCCATATGTGACTACTTGTAATAGCTCAGATAACCATTTTGCCTTTTTGCATTTCTTCTTCTTGGAGACAGTTTTGATTACCACTTCCATGCAATGCTATGAACCTCCATCCATAGTTCTTCATGCACTCTGTTTATCAGATCGAATCCCTTGAATCTATTTGTCACTTCCCCTGTATAATTGTAAAGGATTTGATTTAGGTCATACCTGCATGGTCTAGTGGTTTTCTCTACTTTCTTCAATTTAAGGCAGGGGAGGGAGCATTTACTTTCTCTGAGCCGAGATATTTGTTTCCTCCTGGCCTACTATATCAGCACTTCTGGTTCTTGGGCTTTTGTACCAGATTGTGAAATCAGCATCCCAGTTCTCAGGACTATGTATTTGACTGAACTATGCCACCAGCTTTCCTGATTTTTCCAGCTTTCAGATGGCAGACCAGGGAATTTCTCAGACTCTATAACTAATTAATGGGACCCTTAATGTGATGCTGAATAGCAGTGCCTAGAATGAACATCTCTGCCTTGTTCCCCATCTTAAGATGGTCAGCTTGCCTGTTTAAAGCTGCAGCATTACTCTTGGAGCAGGAGCTTTACTTGCACAGTTTCCCTGAGTCCTGGGGATGTAGCAATGATGCTTCATTTGCTCTTAAACAGAAAGTAGACCTCAGATGTGGAAAAGAGCTTTCCTTGAACAGCTGTTATGCACCTCACAGAGAAAGGTGCTATTACCCCCATTTTACAAATGAGGACACAGACTTCACTACAGTATTCTTGCCTGGAGAATTCCATGGACAGAGGAACCTGGTGGCAGAGTAGAAGGACACGTGCTCATCTTCTCCTGCGATTACCCCAAATTTGCAACTTGCTGCTGAACAACTATCCACCAGAAAATGTTTGATCCCACACACACACAAAAAATGATATCCCATGTCCAAGGGCAAAGGAGAAGCCCCAACAAGATAGTAGGAGGGGAAAAATCACATTTAGAATCACACCCATACCTGCCAGAGATGCTTGGAGTACTCAAACAAAATTTTGTGCACACCAGGACCCAGAGACCACACAGAGACTTAGCCAGACCTGCCTTTGAGTATTTGAGTGTCTACTGTGGAAGCAAAGGTCAGCAGTGGCCTGCTGCAGGGACAAGGTCTCTGGTTGCAGCAGACCTGGGTCACACAGAGTGTGGCATAAGCCTTCTTGGGGAAGATCACTGTTAGCCCTGTCATAGAGCCACCAAGCAGATGACCCACAAACTGCAGAACAATTATACCAAAGAAATTACCACACTTTTAAGAAAGTTTTAGGACCCACAACAGATTTCCTAACCTTGGGATCAGGCAAAGGGACTGAGAACCCCCAGGGAATTTGACTTTGGAGGCCAGTGGGATTTGATTACAGTAGTTCCACAGGACTGGGGAAACAGACTCTTGGAGGGCAAAAACAAAACCTTGTGGGCACCAGGACCCAGGAGAAAGGAGCAGTGGCCCCACAAGCGACTGAGCCAGACTTGCCTGTGAGTGTCCACGAGACTCTGGTGGAGGCATGGTTATTCCTGCATGAACCCCCTACTGTGGGTTCCTGGGCAGTGAATACAAGCAAGTCCTTTTAAAGGAGGTCCCCGTTAACTTCATTATCCCTACCAGAGTTTGGCCTCAGGCCAAACAACAGGGAGGGAACACAGTCCCACCCATCAACAGAAAATTGGATTAAAGATTTACTGAGTATGGCTCCACCCATCAGAACAAGATCCAGTTTCCCCCTTAGTCTCTCCCATCAGGAAGCTTGCATAAACCTCTTATCTTTATCCATCAGAGGGCGGACAGAATGAAAACCACAATCACAGAAAACTAACCAAACTGATCACATGGACCACAACCTTGTCTAACTCAGTGAAACTATGAGCCATGCTGTGTAGAGCCACCCAAGATGGACAGATCATGACGGAAAGTTCTGACAAAATATGGTCCACTGGAGAAGGGAATGGCAAACAACTTCAGTATTTTTGCCTTGAGAACTCCATGAACAGCATAAAAAGGCCAAAAGATAGGACACTGAAAGATGAACTCCCCAGGTCGGTAAGTGCACAATATGCTCCTGGAGATCAGTGGAGAAGTAACTCCGGGGAGAATGAAGAAACAGAGCCAAAGCAAAAACAGCGTCCATTTGTGGATGTGACTGGTGATGGAAGTAAAGTCCTATGCTGTAAAGAACAATATTGCATAGGAACCTGGAATGTTAGGTCCATGAATCAAGGTAAACTGGAAGTGATCAAACAGAAGATGACAAGGGTGATCATCATTTTAGGAATCAGTGAAATAAAATGGAATGGAATGGGTGAATTTAATTCAGATGACCATTATATCTACTCTTGTGGGGAAGAATACTTTAGAAGAAATGGAGTAGCCCTCATAGTCAACAAAAGTGGCCAAAATGCAGTACTTGGATGCAATCTCAAAAGTGAGAGAATGATCTCTGTTCGTTTCCAAGGCAAACCATTCAATATCACAGTAATCCAAGTTTATGCCCCAACCATTAATGCCGAAGAATCTGAAGCTAAATAGTTCTGTGATGACTTACAAGACCTTCTAGAACTAACACCAAAAAAAAAAAAAAAAAAGATGTCTTTTTCATCATAGGGGACTGCAATGCAAAAGTAGGAAGTCAAGAGATATCTGAAGTAACATGCAAGTTTGGCCTTGGAGTACAAAATGAAGCAGAGCAAAGACTAATAGAGTTTTGCCAAGGGAATACACTGGTCATAGCAAACATCCTCTTCCAAGAACACAAGAGAAGACTCTGCACATTGACATCACCAGATGGTCAATACTGAAATCAGATCGATTCTATTCTTTGCAGCCAAAGATGGAGAAGCTCTATACAGTCAACAAAACCAAGACTGGGAGATGATGGTAGCTCAGATCATGAACTCCTTATTGCAAAATTCAGACATAAATTGAAGAAAGTGGGGAAAACCACTAGACCATTCAGGTATGACCTAAATCTACACCCTTGCCTGCACCCTATAGACCTTAAGTGTGATCTCAAATATCCTCTTCCATTGTAGCATGGATTGTCTAACACCACTCCATTCTACTGTTGAATCTGATAATAATTGACCCAAGATGGGCAATTCCAGTCAAAGAGTCATATATTCTTTAGTGACAAGTCACATTTTCAAGTCAGCCTTTTGTGTACCCAAGGGTTCTGTAATAATGTGCTTGCATGATCAGTCGTGTCCAACTCTTTGGGATCCTATGGACTGTATCCCTCCAGGCTCTTCTGTCCATTGGATCTTCCAGGCAAGAATACTGCAATGGATTGCCACTTCCTTCTTCAGAGGATCTTCTGGATCCAGGAATTGAACTCGTGTGTCTTGCATCTCCTGCATTGGCAGGCAGATTCTTTACCACTGTGCCAGTTACTTGGGAAGGCCCTCTGTAATAAACACTTGCTGGGTAATTTCCAGAGGCTCCACACAGCATTTTTATTATCCCAGATTCATCTAACATCATTAGATCTATCAGGTCCTATGACTTGGGGACTGGGTAACTTTCTCTACAGGGTGGAAGCTCCTGCAGAGCCCATTCTTGTTCCTGGACTCACTTGAAATTGGCAACCCTACAAATCCAATGAAAATGCATTGGAGAATTTTTCTCTAGCTTAGTATATATTGCCTCCAAGAAGGTTAAGATTGTTAAATTGCTGGAGTTGACATTGTAAGTAATTGGATATATCTTTCCTATATCATTTAGTGAATAATAAAATCTTACTTTATTTTAAAATAGTGGGTATTTTTTACAATTAGATTATTCTTTCCCAGTGAATTATAAATTCCTTGACTACAAGAGAACATACACATTTTATTTCTTTTATAGCCACAGATATTAATAAAAATGTTTTGCTTATTATACTTGATATAAATGTGGTGAGTTGAATTGAGTAAACTCACTTAATGATTGTGAAGATAATAATTAAAATATATGATCTGAGGAAATGCTATACTGAGTTTTAAAAAATAGGATAATACATGCGTCAAGAGTGAGGAACTAAAAATTACATATTTTTAGTGAGTCTGTAGTGTGCTGACTGATTGTACTTTGTGTAGTATGGAGTAAGCAGCGTGATCCCCTTGGCTGAGAAAGAAATCTCATTACTGAGATGCAGAAATAAGCCTAGGATATTTGGACACGGCCAAGTCTTCACCTCTTGATAATTTCCTATTAGTACTAGAAAAACACAAGCCATCATTTTCAAGTGTATTTTTAGCCAATTATATGGCTTTACTAAGGAAACAGCATAATTTAATTAAATAGTTTTAGAAGTAAAATAAACATCTCAGAATTATTTCCACATAAAATATACATTATTTCCTCTGTTTCAATAGCTGCTACAGTTACTTGATATATTCCCATTACTATATGCTCAGGAAATCCTTTCCTACATTCTCTATTCATATTCTGGAGCTGGTTTCCATGGCTGCTCTGCATTGCATCGCAGCATCTATTTAAATGAGAGACCAGTAACATCCTTGAATCAGAATAGTCCTATTCTTTCCTCTGCAGAAGAGTTATCAAGATAACTCATAAATTTTTGTGGGTATTCAATAACAAATATTTTGTTTCTTAGATTAAAAAGTCCTTTTACTCCTCCAAATATATTCAGCCTGTAAATAATATTAACAATGTTAATGAAGTAAAATAACTACATTTTCTTCTGAGTGGCTAAACTGATTCAGCTTCACCCTTAGCTTTATCCTATAATACTTTTATTATGAAACATTGTAAGTACTCAAAAAACTATTAAAAAGGTATTTTTAAATGCCTTTAAAAATCTTGTGGTATCATTTCTTCACATCATTAAGTTTGCATACTTGTTACATTTAAGATAGAGCTTCAGTATCTTCTCTGTATTCATTTATCCCCCTTTCTCGATGCAGGTAAATATTATGTTCAATTTTGTGTTATTATTCCCATTAAACATAAATGTGTGTGTGTAGTCACTCAGTTGTGTCCAACTCTTTGCGACCCCATGGACTGTAGCCTGCCAGGCTCCTTTGTCCATGGGGAATTCTCCAGGCAAGAATACTGGAGTGGATATCCATGCCCTCCTCCAGGGGATCTTCCCAACCCAGGGATTGAACACAGGTCTACCACATTGCAGGTGGGTTCTCTACCATCTGAACCACCGGAAGGTATGTGTGTGTGTATATATATATACACACACATATATATATATATATACGTATATGTATATTTTTATGAGTTTTAAAACTGCTGTTTCATTTAGTGAATTATAAGGGTTGTGGATTTTGGAAAAGAATACCATAGAAGTAAATGTTTTTCTCATCTCATTATATCAAGGGGTGCATGACTTCAACTTCTCCTTGGTGATATTATCCTTGATCACTTGCTTAAGGGGATATCTGCTCAGGTTCTCTACTACAAAGATGCTATTTTCCCCCTACCATATTCTATTCATTGGAGGTGACTCACTGAATCCTGACCACACTTAGGAGAGAAGAGTTAAGTTCCCTTCTAATATCTTCACCTTTTGTGATAAAAATGGATGGTCAACTACAATAGCTCAATACAAACAACCCATTCATGACCTAGATGTTTCCTGAATAAAAGTTTTGTTCACCCCATCAGGCAAGGAATGTACCAGCTCAGGTACCTGCTGATGACAAAAGGAATATGAGGGAAGAAGTTCTAAATATATGCTATTTCCATTTAATTAATTGCAGAAATCAGGACAACATTTTTAATGAGTGCTTTGCTTATGTTACAAAGAATACATTTGTATATATGAGCATATTTTACATCAGTTCAATTCAGTCGCTCAGTCGAGTCCGACCCTTTATCACTCCACAGACTGCAGCACGTCAGGCTGCCCTGTCCATCACCAACTCCCGGAGCTAACTCAAACTCATGTCCACTGAGTCAGTGACGCCATCCAACCATCTCATCCTCTGTCATCCCTTTCTCCTCCTACCTTCAATCTTTCCCAGCATCGGGGTCTTTTCCAATGAGTCAGTTCTTTGCATCAGGTGGCCAAAGTATTGGCGTTTCAGCTTCAGCATCCATTCTCCCAATGAATATTCAGGACTGATTTTCTTTATGATTGACCAGTTTGATCTTGCAGTCCAAGGGACTCTCAAGAGTCTTCTCCAACACCACAGTTCAAAAGCATCAATTCTTCAGTGCTCAGCTTTCTTTATAGTCCAACTCTCACATCCATACAAGACCACTGGAAAAACCATAGCCTTGACTAGATGCACCTTTGTTGGCAAAGTAATGTCTCTGCTTTTTAATATGCTGTCTAGGTTAGTCCTAACTTTTCTTCCAAGGAGTAAGCATCTTTTAATTTCATGGCTACAGTCACCATCTGCAGTTATTTTGGGGCCCCCAAAATAGTCTCTCACTGTTTCCATTGTTTCCCCTTCTATTTGCTATGAAGTAATGGGACAAGATGCCATGATCTTAGTTTTCTGAATGTTGAGCTTTAAGCCAACTTTTTCACTTTCCTCTTTCACTTTCATATCATGAAGCTCTTTAGTTCTTCCTCGCTTTCTGCCATAAGGGTGCTGTCATCTGTGTAACTGAGGTTATTGATATTTCTCCCAGAAATATTGATTCCAGCTTGTGCTTCCTCTAGCCCAGCATTTGTCATGATGTAATCTGCATTTAAGTTAAATAAACAGGGTGACACTATACAGCCTTGACATACTCCTTTTCCTATTTGGAACCAGTCTATTGTTCTATGTCCAGTTCTAATTGTTGCTTCTTGACCTGCATACAGATGTCTCATGAGGCAGGTCAGGTGGTCTAGAATTCCCAGCTCTTTAAGAGATATATTTATTTTACACACACACACACACACACACATATATATATATATTATTAATAGGTTTGAACTCCATTGGTCCACTTACACATGGATATTTATAAAAACAAATATGTACTACAATAACACCTAATCTGGCCATTGGCTGACTTTGAAGATGCAAATCTGGGATACAGAGTGCTAACTACAAACTTATACTAGGACTTTTGATTGTATAGGAACTGACGGCTCTAACACTCATGTTTAAGAGTCAACTCTGTATATATTGTTTGAGAATCAACTGTGTGTATATATTAATATATATATTGCTGTTCAGTCATCCAGTCATGTCTGAGTCTTTGTGACTGCTTGGACTGCAGCACACCAGGCCTCCCCATTCCTCATAATCTCCTGAAATTTGCCCAAGTTTATGTCCATTTAACCAATGATGCCATCCACCTATCTCATCCTCTGATGCCCACTTCTCCTTCTGCCCTCAATCTTTTCTAGCATCAGGGACTTTTCCAATGAGTCAGCTGTTTGAAGCAGGGGACCAAAATACTTGAGCTTCAACTTCAGCATCAGTCCTTCAAATAAGTATTCAGAATTGACTTCCCTTAAGATTGACTGGTTTGATCTCCTTGCTGTCCAAGGGACTCTCAAGAGTCTTCTCCAGAACCACAGTTTGAAGGCATCAATTCCTTGGCATTCTGCCTTCTATACAGTCCAGCTCTCACAACCGTACATGCCACTGGGAAGATCATAGCCTTGACTTTACGAACTTGTTGGCAGAGTATTGTCTTTGCTTTTCAACACATTGCCTAGGTTTGTCATAGCTTTCCTGCCAAGAGGCAATCATCTTCTGATTTCATGGGTGAAGTCACCATCTGCAGTGATTTTAGAGTCCAAGAGGAGGAAATCTGTCAATACTTCCACCTTTTCCCTTTCTATTTGCCATGAAGTAATGGAGCCTGATGCCATGGTCTTGGTTTTTTAATTTTAAGCTGACTCTCATTCTCCTCTTTCACCCTCATCAAGAGGCACTTTAGTTTCTCTCCGTTTTCTGCCATTAGGATGGTATCATCTGTATATCTGAGATTTTTGATGTTTCTCCCACCTATCTTGATTCCAGCTTGTAACTCATCCAGCCTGGCATTTCTCATGATGTGCTCAGCACACAGACTAAATAAACAGGGTGACAGCAGACAGCCCTGTCATACTCCTTTCTCAGTCTTGAACCAATCAGTTGTTCCAAACAGCATTCTAAATGTTGCTTCTTGACCTGTATACAGGTTTATCAGGAGACAGGTAAGATAATCTGGTACTCCCATCTCTTTAAAAGCTTTCCACAGTTAGTTATGATCCACACTGTCAAAGGCTTTAGCATAGTTGATGAAACAGAGGTAGATATTTTTCTGTAATTACCTTGCTTTCTCTATAATCCAGCAAATGTTGGCAATTTGATTTCTGGTTCTTCTGCCTTTTCTAAACCCACCTTGGAAGTTCTTAGATCAAGTAATGCTGATGCCTAGCAAAGAACAGTATTGCATATGTATACCTATATATACATTCAGTTCAGTTCAGTCACTCAGTCGTGTCCGGCTCTTTGCGACCCCATGAAGCGCAGCACACCAGGCTTCCCTGTCCATCACCAACTCCTGGAGTTTACTCAAACTCATGTCCATCGAGTCAGTGACGCCATCCAGCCATCTCATCCTCTGTTGTGCCCTTCTCCTCCTGCCCCCAATCCCTCCCAGCATCAGGGTCTTTTCCAGTGAGTCAAATCTTCCCATTAAGTGGCCAAAGTATTGGAGTTTCAGCTTCAGCATCAGTCCTTCAAATGAACACCCAGGACTGATCTCCTTTAGGATGGACTGGTTGGATCTCTTTGCAGTCCAAGGGACTCTCAAGAGTCTTCTCCAACACCACAGTTCAAAAGCATCAATTTTTTGGCACTCAGCTTTCTTCACAGTCCAACTCTCACATCCATACATGACCACTGGAAAAACCATAACCTTGACTAGACGCAACTTTGTTGGTAAAGTAATGTCTCTGCTTTTTAATATGCTATCTAGGTTGGTCATAACTTTCCTTCCAAGGAGTAAGCATCTTTTAATTTCATGGCTGCAATCACCATCTGCAGTGATTTTGGAGCCCCCAAAAATAAAGTCTGACACTGTTTCCACTGTTTCCCCATCTATTTGCCATGAAGTGATGGGACCAGATGCCATGATCTTAGTTTTCTGAATGTTGAGCTTTAAGTCAACTTTTTCACTCTCCTCTTTCACTTTCATCAAGAGGCTCTTTAGTACCTCTTCACTTTCTGCCATAAGGGTAATGTCATCTGAGGTTATTGATATTTCTCCTGGCAATCTTGATTCTAGCTTGTGCTTCTTCCAGCCCAGCATTTCTCATGATGTACTCTGTGTATAAGTTAAATAAGCAGGGTGACAATATACGGCCTTGACGTACTCCTTTTCCTATTTGGAACCAGTCTGTTGGTCCATGTCCAGTTCTAACTGTTGCTTCCTTACCTGCATACAGGTTTCTCAAGAGGCAGGTCAGGTGGTGTGGTATTCCGATCTCTTTCAGAATTGTCCACAGTTTATTGTGACCCACACAGTCAAAGACTTTGATATAGTCAATAAGGCAGAAATAGATGTTTTTCTGGAACTCTCTTGCTTTTTCCATGATCCAGCGGATGTACATTATCCATCCAGTGGATGTAATATATACATTATAGGATATCAAAAGAGATTGGGACACAGCTAGAAGAGGAATAAGTTTCACCTAAATAACAAATTAACATATGAAACTGTGTTGTTTTAAAGTGAGTGTAAGTTGTTTTCACTTTCAAGGATGATTGCGTAGATAAAAAGCAAACTAAAAGAACATTTGTTTGCAAATTGTGTGTTCTAAAGAGTGATGTATGGATGCCTATTTGTAAAGAAAAGGACTGTGATGAATTTGTGCTTTGTCAATGTAGCTAAGCTGGAACTATCTTTCCTGGAATTCTCTCTGTGGTTGCAGGTTAGCATGGGCTGCAGGTAAAACTTGTGTGAGATTTGGGAGATGGAAGTGAAGCAGCGGGTCAGCACCTCATGCCAGGCTGCACTGCAGCCCCTCTGTGTTGTTGCTGGTGGAGGCAGCATTCAGGCCGTTTGCCTCTCCAGCTTTCACCAGCTCTCCTCCTTTTCCTAGGCCAAGCACTTCTGAAAGGCATTGCTAGTCTCTTGTGTGTGTCATCTCTATCACCGGAGTTAGGTGCAGTCAGAGAAAACTAAGTTTTAGTTTGTCTTCATGGGTATAACTTTTCAGACAGTTTGCCTGTATGGGTCCCAGGTTGTTCTTCAACCTATTAGAGTTTGGTGATGGTCCATCCTTGCTTTCCCTTGCTCTGTATCCAGCTATTTTGGTCAACAACTACCCTACGGACACAGCAATTTCAGGCCCCCACTCAGCTCACAAGCCTTTCATACCCTTCTCCCTAGATCTCCTACGATACACTCATCCATGACTTTTCTTTGGTCCCTTGCATAAGAGCCAGCTATTGTAATGATTTTCTTATTCCATAGCACTCACATTGGTTCTGCTTCCTTGAGTGGCCCAAACTAATACAGGCCCTTCTTATTTCTTCTTTCAAATCTCTCAGTCTCTTTTTCATTCCTACATTTTATCTCATGTTATACAAGCTGGATAATTTACTCAGTTTTATCCTCAAGTTTGTGAATTTTTATTTACCAACAGTGTGCTATTAGACAATCTGTGACTTTATTTTTTATTCACTTTTTTTTTTACTATGCTTTATTTTTTAGTTTTAGAAATTCTGTTTTTCTTCTTACTCTAAGTTGTCTTTCTTAAATATTCTTCTTGTTTTATGTTTCTTCTTTTAAGGATTTTAATCATTTTAGATGTACTGTTGCACTGTTTCTTCCAGACAGTCAACTATTTTCTGAAGTTTTCTGGAAGACCTTAATTGGCTATTTTGTGTGTCTATGGACCATGTGGTAAAACCTTATAATTTTGTAATTTTGAAATGTGAGGTTTTCCTCCATGATTTTCTTTTTTCAGTGCAAATCATATTATATTCTTTTCCAATGTGGTTTTTATTTTCCTTTTGTCAAGCACCCCAGTGGTTTCACAGGTAAGAATTATTTTATGTTATTTTTTGCTTTCAATTTCCAGAGGGTGAAAGTAGTCTAAAAATCTAACCCCATACTGTGTGAGGAAATGCTTCTAACAAAGGGAGGTGACTATCCCATAAATCCAATATATACCTTGATTCTGGTAAGCAATCTTATTATCTCCTCATACTTTTGGGTAGATTTTTATTGGTACATACTACCATCACTAAGTTCTGTCATCAAGACAAATTATTTTACACATTTCAGTACAGGAATTTGAATAAGTGATTGTTAGTTAAGCATGGACTATATAATTCAATAATGAGAGGCAAGGTATTTTTTAGATCAGATTATATTAGCTGACTTAATATAATATGACTATTAGTTTATATTAAATTAAACTTACAAAAAATGAAATTTTCTAATATTTAAAACCTTTTTCCATTTTGATATGTATACTGTTATATTTTGATGTATTTTATTTATTATGCTTTGATAGATTTTTAGTTAGAATATAAATCCATTCGTACTTGAGCTTAGTGTGTTAGTCTTGATATATTACTTAATATTTCTGAGAAAACACCATTTGGGAATCATAGTAAATCTAAATGCAGAAAAGTAATTGATTTAGGACTTAAATGCTAATGAAGAAGTTGGTGTCTGCATAATTATATTGAATGAAGCCGAGACTTCATCAACCAAACACATTTTAACTCAATGAGAAACATTAGTTTAAAATAAATTCACTCATTATTTTATCCAAAAAGTTTATTGATCACTTAATATGTGTCAAGCAATGTGCTGGATGCTGGGAAATCAGTGGTGAATAAAATCTATTTCCTACTCTTATAACTCACACTCTAGTGGAAAAGCTGAGAAGTAATGGGACATAGTAAACACACATGAAGTAAAATCACAACTGAGTGATAACTTAAAGTAACTTAAAAAATGAAATAAACACAGGCGCTATGAGAGTGTATGATACCGAGCACTTTCCTGAGGAAGGGATGCTGCAGGTGGTCTTTGAAGAAGTTAACAAGGGGAAAATGCTAGTCAATAGGGGGAGTGGTGAAATTTTGGAAGATTGAGCAATATGTGCCGTTGACACATCTTCAGTTTCAGGAAATTTTAAAAAGGACAATTCATCCATAGTTAGCTACGAGAAGACCACCATGCATGAGATTTGTAAGTAGGTGAGAGATGTACCACACTGGTTTTGAGGCTATACTGAAAATATTGGTCTTTCATGTATTAGCAGTTAGGAGGCATCAAAGGCTTCATGTGTGTGTGGGCGGGGGGGAACAGAGATTTTTTAAAAATCTCCTTTAAACTGACTAATCTTCTGTTAATCCTATTCCAAATATTTTTATTCTAGATACTGTGCTTTTTATTTCTAGATGTTCAGTTTGGGTCTTTTTAAAAAAGCTATGTTTCAGGTTCAGCCTTTTAATCCTCATTCTTCTCTCTACCTTTGTGATCATATGGAGTAGATTTATAACTTTTTTTTTTTAACTTCAATTTCTTCTATATATCCTATATGTACTACTTCTGAGTCTGTTTTCATTGATTTTTTTCCTCTTTATTAGGGGCTTTATTTGTGTTTTTACATGTCTGATTATTTTTTATTCATGCCAGACATTGAAAATTTTGCTTTGCTGGTTGTTAGAATTTGTGCATCCCTTTATATATTTAGACTCTTTTCTGGAATACAGTTAAATTATTTAGAAACAATGTTATGACCTTTCTAAGGCTTGTATTTCATCATCAATGTTATAATCTTTCTAAGGTTTGCGTTTCATTGTTGTTAGGCAGAATAACATCTAGACTAGGATTAATCTGGCCCTGCTATTGAGGAAGTACCCTTCTAAGGACTCAACTTGATGCCTGCGTGTTAGAAGGTTTTTTAGGTCTGGCTCATGTGAATAGCTGCATGATTCTTTGCAATTTCTGGAATTTGCTTCTCCCTCATCATTCTGACAACAAGTAAAAAATGACCAAATTTAATACTAGAGGGTGAGAATTTTGCCATGATCTTCAAATAGTGTTTCATTTCTGACATGGGTAAAATCAGAAAATATCTATGACTTCTTTTTGAAATTTTAACGAATAATGACTATTCTCAAAACTTTGAGAAAGTCATTATTTTGAGCTCCTGGGGATAGTGAAAAAATTTTCTTCTCTCTTTCATGGTTATCAATTGTAATATTCTTTCTTAATTGTATCAATGCCTACACAGTCTAACTTCAAATTAAGAAATAAAATAAATGATTCTTTATTATCACTGATAAATCCAGAAGTCATATAAGGATATATTCATAGTAAAGATAAATGATGCTTCAGAGGCTTGGGATATATGTAGACATGTCTGATATATGTTGTACAGCCGAACTTAACATTGTAAAGCAATTATACTCCAATAAAAAATAAATAAATAAATAAATAAATAAATAAATAAATAAAGATAAATGATTTGTTCAAGGTCATTGATAAAGGTCATTGACAGACATCCTATCATTGAAATTGCATTTCATATACATTAAAAACTAACCTGAACATTTTCTAAGTTCCATGTATTTTTGAATGGTGAACTAATTTTTTGGTTTGGCCAATTGGGGAATTTGGATTTGAAAGTGTAAGTAACTGGTACCAAAATTATTGATCTCTCTTTCTTATTAAACTGTTTAAATTTTGAGAATGACATTATATAATATACCACTATGTTTTATAGCAGGAATATCACATTTTAAAATATTCAAGAGTTTTCATTATTAATATTCCTACTATGAAACAGAATGGGAATGATGTCTGAGTCTATAAGATGAACTTTTTTGGATTATATTTCTTCAGTAGTAAATCTAAACCACACATAATAAATTAAGGAATCCTACTGAGAAATACATTTTTAAAGTAATAATCCTGTCAAAAGCACACAAGTCTTTTGATCTGGGGTTCTGCTTCTGTTGTAGGAACTTTTCACCTGGTGACATTATTTTCAGGATAAAAATGTTTAAAAGAAAGCACATAGACCTTTTCTTAAAAAAAATAATAGATATTTCAGCATAGAAAATAACAAAAAATAATGTATCTTCCACCAAGTTTTGTCAAATATTAGCATCAACTTTTATGTGTATAAATCCATAAGTTTGTAAAAACATGTAAAAATGTGTATAAAACTCAATAAAGCATTCTTTTGTGATTTTTAAGCTTTAACTGAATGCTGTCATATATCTTTTTTGACAACTTGTTTTGTTTTCTTTATGTGGTTTTAGAATAAGTCATGTTGACATATGCCAGTTCATGTCACTCATTTAATCCTCAGGGGAGGATCACTATGGATTACTTTTTTCTGTCCTTCAACTTTATGTAACTGGATTCATACCGTGTGCTACTCTGGGTCTATCTTCTTCCATTGAACTATCTGAGATTCATCAGTTGTAGTGTTTGTTGTTAATAGCTGATGCTTTTAGAGTTTTATGGTTATGTAGCTGTAGTGCTTCTTGTCAAGACCATTTAGGAGTTGGGCAATGACTTGCGGTGTTTTGGATCCAGGTCTTGGGATCCCATCTTTGTGTTCATCATGTTGCCCCTCACTCTGCAGTGGCTTCACCCCCTGGTTCTCTGATCTCTGTCTTCCTTGACCAGTGAGACCACAGTCATCGTGGATTCTAAACCCCTGCAGGAAGAATGTGAAAATGACCCCAAGGAAAAGACAGAGCTTATGTGGTTTTTACCTCCACTGCTTCTCTTTCCTAAGAATTATATTTTTAAACACTTCCTATACTTTTTTCCAATCGCTTCAGACAGCTTTCTCTTATTTTATCTCATCTTAATAATTGATTTTGACAAAAAAGTTATTTTGGTACCAGCTAGTCTATTTGCCTGTATTACAGAAAATCCTTTCTATACAGATGTTTTAAAGTGTACTATGAGTAAATTCATTTTTTGTTTTTTTTTAAAAAATTATTTATTTATTTATATATATTTTTTACTTTACAATATTGTATTGGTTTTGCCATAGACTGACATGAATCCACCATGGGTGTACATGTGCTCTCCATCCTGAACCCCCCCTCCCACCTCCCTCTTAATTATACTGTCACCAATACAGATTACTATGTTTTGTACAATTTTTTAAACTTTGCTTTTGATTTTTAAATCTGTGATTGACCTGAAATTGATTTTTATGTTTTGTATTTAGATATATATTATTTTCTTACATAAACAAACAGTTTATTGAGCACACTATTCCTTAAATAATGCACAGAACTATTTATTTATACATTCTGCTTAAATATGTATAGGAAGAATTATATATTTAATAGGGTTAATCTTTTTAATTATGTGTTTATATTATATTTGATGAGATTATTATTATGCCAACTACTGGGCAGACTACAACAGAGAATGCAATTGCATTTGGGGGACAAATTATGAAATTTGGAACACTCAGATTCTGAAAGTGTCATGTGACTGAGGTTCAGCTCTTCAAAGACATTCTTAATCAAAAAGTCTCTGGCTGTAGTCACACAATCCCTCTGTGCTAGAATTCTCCAGAGAAACAGAACCAATGGGATATATCTCGATCTCTATCATCTCCTACTTTATCTCCACCTCTATCTCCATCTCTATCTGTTCATCTAGAAAGAGAGAGCTTTATTATAAAGAATTGGCTTTGTGACTATGGACATAGGCAGATTCCAAGATCTGCAAGGTAAGTTAACAGGCTGGAGACCCAAGACAGCCAGGGGTTCTTGGGTTCTACTGGATGAGGTCTACCCACATTTGGAATATAAATCTTCTTGACTCAAGCTATCAATTTAAATGTTAACCA